>NC_048422.1:16319167-16351850 GCF_013103735.1 Etheostoma cragini
GGGGCTGCAGCACTGACTAATTGTCTTAGTTCTCCCCTTGGTCCGGGTTTGTTGTTGGTAAATAATTGTGTTGCCTCTCTCAAGTCATGCAAAGACTTGTATAAGTGTGCATCATTACTTTTAAGAGAATATATTTTATCATGTTTCTCAAGTTGGCTTGAAGAGGTGTTTTTCATGTTTTCTTATGCTGTGTGTGTGTGTGTGTGTGTGTGTGTGTGTGTGTGTGTGTGTGTGTGTGTGTGTGTGTGTGTGGAGGGGGGGCTGATAAGGGAGCATAGAGAAGATAGAGAAGATGGACTTAAACTCAGCATTGCCCCCTGATGGATGTGTCACAGAACAGAATAAAAGCATCTTCACTTGAGATACAATATGTAGACATAGGCCTACCTAAAACAGGGCAACAATCAAAACAATTTTTTTCATTATTCATTAATTCGATGATTGTTTTTTAATTAAAATATTCACTGCTGGTCCATAAAAAATAATTAAATGGCCTTAAGTTTAATGTGCTGTGTAAAATTAACCAATTAATAGTCAAACCACAAAATATATTTCATTTACTTTCAAACATAAGACGAGAAAAGCTGCCAATCCTCACAGCTGAGGTGCTGGGGATCTAAATCATATTAAGCTTTTATTTTGCTTGAAAAATGACTTTAAGGTCCAATATGTAATATATTTAATATAATACTTCCCCAAAATGGCCCCAATACAACGTCAGATATTAAGGAAACATGCTAAGTTAAAATACTGTCTTTTCTGGCAACAATGCTAATATTTTCTCCTTTTCAAATTTTTGTTCCGTGATGGAATTTCTGTTTGTGTTTCGGCCTGTGTGTTGTTATCAACTGCCCAGTTTGACAGCAAGGCTGGATTTCCAGATATGAATGTAGATATGGACATAGATATGCAATAAACGTAAATTGTATTGCAATTGCATGACCAGAGACATGTCAAACCTCTGGTAAGTATTGGAGATAGAAGGAGACAGCTTAGGGTCCAAAATGATGCCAAGTTGGCGAATTTTCTCATGAACAGGTAGGCTAAGCATTAGTTTCAGGCTAGGGACAGGCATTTTGTGCAATTTCAACATTTGTGTACTCACATTGAATTATATAGCTAGTGTACCCAGGTTCGCTACTCGCAAAAACAATTGAGACACAGCCAGTAAAGCTATCTTGACTCGTCCTGGCTAACGCCACCATGCTAACCCTGCTAACTGCTAGCTAACGTTACCAGAAGACCAGGCAAGCAGCCACGGCTGTTGACAAAGTCTAGCATGTTCAGTGGCCAAAGCTGACAATGGTGAGCTATTTTAAGCCAAGAGAGGGGAGTTGTAGTTCTTACTGTAATTCTAAACCGAGGAAGTGTGTCTGTCCGTTGAGTAAAGAGGACAGCGAGGTTGCTGCTTTTAGCGTTGTGTGCGTGTGTCGGTCAGTTGGGTAAAGGGCGACACGTGACCATGGGTTTTTATGATATAGCCAGGATCTAACGTTTGAAACAGACATTTTTTTACATATGGTAGTTTGCTTACAATGCACCTGTTCAAAATAACTAAGAAGCCTTAAAGATTGCAAATGTATGGTGGTTTATTTGCGTAAAAAGCTGCTTTATTGTATTTCCTTCCGGCATTTTGATCATGTAAAGTTTCCACTTCAATAGTTTTCTAGCAAGGGTTAGAAGAGAATTGGAGTTATACTGAGGCTGACAGGCTTCCTGTAGTAAGTGCATCGAGATTAGTGCAAATTAATTAAACCTCAGTTGTTCTTTTACTCACTTATTTATGATTTTGTTTATCCTTTAGTATCCTTTACTCTTTTAGGTTCATGTTCTTGACAATGACATCCATTGTACACCACTTCAGCAACATGTTCCGTCCTTTGTTCCCCTTTGTTTTGGCATCTGAACATGCCACGTATTGCCATATTCATGATGTTTTCAATATCATTTGATTTCTAAACTGCTCTCCCAGTGCTTCTGTCTCAATGTCTGCTTCTATCAATCTTTCTATTTCTGTCACTTGTTCCTTTTTCAACGCTCACCTTTTTTACCATTTGTGGACCCTGACACTCCTTCTGGCCCTCAAATCCAGGCAGTGTAGATGTTAGGCCAGGACTTATCGATCAGACTATAAATTACCCATGCATCACTTCTCCTCTCCTCATTGCGTGTCTCACAAGCCATCTGAGGCCTTATAGAGAGAAGAAGAGATGGGAGGGGATTGGGAGTAGAGCGGGGAGGGAGAGAGAGTCTCCAGCAAATTGTTAATTAAATACAAATCAATCCTCTGCCATTTATCAGGCCATGCATCCACCTTACCTTTAAGAGGGGGGTGGGTTGAGAAAGGTTGGGGGGAGAGAGGGACGGGGAAATCAATAAGGAGGACTGAGGGGAGGGATAAGTGTTTAATCCACGAATCAAACTATATCATAGCCATTATAGAGAGACAACTGGACAAGGTGAGTCCACGTTTTAGCATCTTTTAGCCTACTTTTAGCCTACTACAGCATATAGGATTCCGGAAGTTGCCCTCTGGATTGTGGCAAGTCAAATATAATGACACATTTTAGCTTGAAAGCGTCCTAACTGAAGAATGGTAATTGCAGAGATAAACTAAAATCCATATAAAGTGAGAAGACCACACAGTTTAATCAACAAGCGTGTGTACTATGGAATCATGACCAGTGTTGGAATGTAACACATTACTTAGTCATTTGTAATAATGTGAAAATGTTTTCAGTAACACGTAGTGTTAAGGGATTACACTTTGAAATGTAGTACTGTCCAGTATTCACTCCTTTGGTATCTACTGACTCCTAAAGGAAACTATACAGCTCTTTAGCTGATAAATACTCCAACATGTTCACCAGCTAGTCGCTAACTGTAGCTATGTTTCAAGCCACACATTTTTATCTAAACTAAGTGATATCAAATGAAAAAGGCCTTATGGAAACAGTTAAATTCGATGAAATTTCATGTATATCACAAAGTAAGTTTGTTTGGTCTCATCGGATTTTATCTTGATCTATATACGGCTTATGCGATTCACGCTAATGGAAACATTATTTGTTTTAGTTCATGTTATGGTTGCAACCCGCCACAAAACGAAGAAGAAGAACTTTGTGTGTCAACAAAGACAGATGGAAGTGGACGGACGAGGAGACAACAGACTTTTTGAATTTAATTTATCATGAACTTGAAGGAAATGTCCAACAAAGGTTACGACAAGCTGTGGGACGTCCTCCGGAGTAAATGGAAGGTGCTCAAACAGCGATACATGTCTTAAAAAAGAGAGTTTTCTCGCAGCGATGGCGGAGGGGAAATAAAAAGAAAGGTGCATCTCCATCATCATAGCAATGTGTTCATAAAGTTGTTCTTTTGTTAATATAGCTTGATATGTTGCTATTGGCTGGCACATAAGCAGTACAACTTGTGTAATATTGATCATGCGTTGCATCCATGTGATCCATTTTGTCTAGAAAAACATTGACTGCAAATGTTTGCTTGAATGTTGTGTGATTCAGTGCGAAAATTAATTTAAAACACCTTGAAATGTCTAAAATCAATTTTACATACCAATTTGATCGCAAAACAGCTTGTGACGTCATAACGCAGAGGTTTTATTCTCTTAAAAAGCCGTTGGATGGAAACACACTTTCACCAGCTTTATTCGCAAGAGTTTTTTTTAACAAACTTCAGATAATTTGACTGAAAAGTGGATGGAAAATTAGCTTGTGTCTGTCTGCCATTTGGTGCTCAGCAAGTAGTACAGTGGTCTTTTCTCACTAAAAACAGCCTCCTGCTGCAACCGACAAAGTCGCTTTGAGAGAAGTGAGAGTGAAGCAAAACAGTTAATTGCGGGCTTTAATGTAATTATTAACAAAAGTGCAACTGATAACTGCATGCGTGTGTGTGTGTGTGTGTCTGTGTGTGTGTGTGTGTGTGTGTGTGTGTGTGTGTGTGTGTGTGTGTGTGTGTGTGTGTGTGTGTGTGTGTGTGTGGTACTGGCTGACCAGAGAGACTCACCCAAACTCCATACATCTGTGTTGACTGAGAATAACAAGTGTTCTGACCCCCTCAACTGTAAATCTGGAGGAGAGTGTTAAAGTTAGCAGAGGCAGGAAAACGATCCTGATAGGAGTTTCAACACGTTTACATTGACTGAACGTCTAACACAGTAGGTCATTCTGTTGTTAGAAAACAGCCGACTGGTGTCAAGTTTGATCTGATGAAGCATCAGAGAAGGATATTCTGTCCTTAAGTCCGTTGTGACCTTTACCTGTTTCAACGCAGAGATACACAATGTGACTTTGTCCACAGACTTAATTAATTAAATCCACACTTAACATGCTAATATTTACAGTGCAATAAACAGCTAAACGTATTTAGGATTTATCATGATGAATTCGTTAAAAAATGTCAAGGCCTTTGCTGTACCAAGTTCAAGCTCCTATTTTCCTTGACCTACATTGCTTGTCTGTTGTTTCTGCAAATGGCCATTACAATAAAGCAGATTAAGTCTGAACAGTGTAGGTTAGTGGGATTAGGCCTAATTTATTTCTGTCTATTAACCAGAGTCTACAGCTATGCTAGCAGCTTTGTGAGGCTGTAAAGTGTTGCTTTTAGCTAAATGCTAACATCATTATGCTAACATGGTGATATTTACAGCAGCAGGTGTAATCTTTACCATGTTCATTATCTTAGATAAGTGTGTCAGCATGGTTACTTTGGCAACTTACCGAGCAACACCAAGTACTGCTGAGGCTGACTAAAATGTCATTAATTTTGCAAGTTTTTGGTCATACCCCTCAAATGTACTAGACACACCTTTTGACCTGATGATGGCGCTACATCAAATGTACCAAAGTTATAACCATTCATCCTGAGGGGTTCAAGATATTTCACTCAAAACCAAAAATATCAACTTCACAACATCCTTGTTGAAATGATGAAAGTGAAAGTGGTGGACTGACCGACCAATCAACAGACCAATATTGCTCCTCCTAGACACTGCCAGCATGGCTAAAAATTCACTTAAGTTTGGAGTAACCCCCAAATTCCAAGAAATAATATGACCTCCGTGCCCTCATAGGGAGCTTTAACCCTTCACTTGTCGCCACCTAACTAAGGGGCACGATATTCAAACATCAATTTTTCAGTACTTCCAAAACCAACTTTACCCCAGGATCTATCAAATGGGTCTTAAATGCACAGATAATGAGACACATTCAGCATCTACAAAACCTTACATATACTTGACACAGAGCTATTTTAGAAACACATTCAAGCCATTGGCAACTCTCACTTCTCCTTCCCTAAGAACCCTGAGAGCTTAACAACCATCCAACATCTGTCTGGAGCCCAGAGAAAGGCAGAGGCCCAGATGTCAGAGAGATTGGTCTTATGGGAGTAGGCGTCTTGGCCCCTTCACTGGACAGCCCAGTCAGTGAACTATGGATTAGAGTTACAAAATATTCTGGAGCCAAATATAGCCGCACTCTATCCTCAGATTTAGAGTTTGTAACTGTATGAACATCTCTGCTGTTGTTAACGTTTTCACGTCTTCTATCAAAATAATTAAATATATAGATAGCCATCATAGTTTTAGCAACATTTCCAGCAATTTTGTGATAATCAAGTCAATGCTATGTTAAAAGGGTAGAACAATGTCCTCATAAAAGACAAATTAACACGGTGTTCTAGATCCAGGACAGTCCAGGTGATAAATAATGAGCCTGATTTATGACAAATAGTTATAACGTCTACCAAATATTGCTCTTGGCCCACTGCATCATTCCTGCTGAGTCCAAGAAGTTGATAATCTACTTTGAAGTATGTATTTTTTTTAGTATGGAGTTTATGTGTATCTCCCTGTATCTGTATTTCTTGTTTTTGTTTCTTTTTAATAATGTGTCTTTCTGGGCGGGTGACAGAGGTTGTTCCAGGCAACTGGATTGTCCTCAATTAGTGTTGCTTCTGTTTAGCAGGCATAATCCTCTCCACTGGAGCCCCGCCTCACTCCTAATCTGAGGCAAAATCTCTCCTGCAGATGGTTCTCTCCTTTAGTACCGAACAAGAAGTGAGCTCATCCTTATATCTCCTGTTATCTCTCAACTCCTTCATCCCTTTCTCCTCATATTACTCTCTAATTTTTCATCCTGATCACTTGATTTTCCACAGAACCACAAAGCATAGAGCACTTTCAAGCATGGAGCACTTTCATGCCATCCGACAGTGTGAATGTGTCGGCCTTACTTCCTGCACTCCTTTAAACCCACACAGCCTGCACAATGCAACCTAAACTAAAAACTGAAAAGATAATTTAAGTAGATTTTTGTTTATTACCACATGGGTCTTGTTTTTGCCATATTTTTTGCTCAAAAAAAGAATTCTGGGAAAATAACCACAAGACATTATTACCAGAATATCTTTAAATACTTTATTTAGGGTTAAAATGTTAAAAATATTCTATTAGTTTGTGAAGACCTGAATGTTTGCATTGCCCATTGATGTACAATGTGATTTACATTTTTAGATTTTAAACCATATCAGATTGTTCTGCTGTGGGAGGGCTGTGGCTCAGGGGTAGAGCAGTTGCTTGCCAACCAGAAGGTTGATAGTTTTATCCCTGGCCCTGCAGTTCCATGTCGAAGTGTCCTTGGGCAAAATACTGAACCCTAAATTGTCCATGATGCTGCGCCATCGGAGTGTAAATGTGTTTATTTGATGACCAGGCCTTGGCCACAGTGTGAATGGTAAATGATTCAAGCTTTAAGTAGATGTTAAGACTAGAAAAGCGCTAAATAAGAACTGGCCATTTACCTTCACATCAATGCGTCTGTGTGTTTTGGGCCAATTTACTATGAATCATGTTTCACATGATTTTGCAAGCCATGTGGCCATTGGTTTCAGTTAAGTTTAGAGTGGTGAGGTAATGCAGACTTATATTTATAGATAAATATATAGATATTTACTGTAAAGATTTACACAAACCAAATAAGCTTTATGAGTAAGTTAATTGTTTTGAAAGATTGGAAGACAATGACTGCCTTGAATAGTGGGAAAAATACATCTAAAGACGCATTCAAAGTCGTCAGAAAAAAGTTGAAAGGTGCACACACTGGTATATTTGAATCCATTAAATTTGTACTAATGTGGTTTATGTATTTTTAAACTATTTTATTCAAAGATTTGCCCAAAACTGTATTTTAAAAAGGATACTTTGAAGAGAATGCACAGCATAGCCTTTCTCAACTGTATGGCTCTATTGCCAAACTTCCACATCATCCAACTCAATTATTAGAGAATCAGCTTCCCTCTCCCTGGAGGACTTTTACTTTTTCTTCCACTCCTCCCCCAGCAGTCACACTAATAGCCCACAACTGATAGCACACTCTGATAGGTAGTTGTCTCTAAATGCTGCACCAGGAGGGGCAAGGCAAAGAAAGGGATAAATGATGAGGGGTGATGAACAATTATCCGAGACAGGTTTCTATGGCAACAAGGAAATAAGAGCCAGGCACACAATGTGGAACAAGGTGATCAGCTGCTGTCAGGATACTGGGGAGTAGGAAGTAAAGCTTTGGGTGTTGGAAATGGATTGCAGGGTGTGATTCACTGCAGAGAGAGAAGAGAGACCAAAGAGGACGAGGGAGGAGGGGAGGAGGGGGGCAATGGAGATGAGAGTTGCAGCACCATTTTTCACAGCAGACAAAAACATTTGCTGGGATATCAATTTGAAGCTGCGAAGCAGTCTTCCCCTCCTGCCCCATCATCCATCATCTTTTCGTACTAACCACCACTTGGGCACTCCACCCCCCCCCCCCCCCCCCCCCCCCCCCCCCCCCCCCGCCCGCAACCACCCACGCACATGCACACTTACACACCCTTGCCCCCTGTTTTCCTCCCACACTCATGGCAACACATACAGCAACACTTTCTGCAACCTCAAGCAAATACATAAAACATACATGCACAAACAAACACACGAGGATGCAATTCAATGCCTGTCTCAAACAGGACATAAAAGTGGGACCTATAGATGCTGTGTGTGGGAAGAAAATGCTAGACAGAGCAGCTGAAACGCAGCACTGAACGGGGTTGGGGTTGAGAAGGCGGGGCTGAGTGGCCGTCTCCCCTAGTCTTCTCCCATTAGCGCCAGTAGGGGAGACCCCACCCTCTGGCTGCCCCCTTATTGGCACCTTTGCCTGCACCCCATCACTCATCTCCTAGCCATCATCCATCACCCATCGCGATCAATAGTAGGCCACACATTCATCAGCCCCTGGTTGCTGATGGGAAAGAGGAGGGTCGGCGGGGGGAGAGATGAAGCGAGGGATCACATGGTAAGGAGAGGGAGTAGAAAAAAGGCGAGAATATTTGAAAGTGGGTGAAAGGAATACAAAGAAAGGAGAAATAAAGGAGGAGGAGCATGTTGGAGAAAACGTGAGAATAAGCGCTGGACTGAGAAGTAACAGGGTGCACTGACAAAGCAGCAAGATGACAGTAGACATTTTACTTGTCATTGGGTGTCACCAAGAGCAAAATTGTTGCCAATTGTACCAAAATGTTTTTGGGCATAAGATCAACAAACTCCAAAAACTATAGAACTGAAAAAAAACTATTACAGGAGTCTTGGGAAAGGATTAACAATATTACTGTAGCAATGAGTTGAGTAGTGTTGAAGCCATCATAATGATAAGTGGTAGTGGTGGTGATGAGTGGTATGAAAAAAACAAAAAAAACAGAAAGAACCTTTAGGGCAAAGGGAGAAATATAACTGAAGGGAGGTTTAATGTGCGTGATTATACACACAAGCATACAAACATGTATACACACACACACATTGAGAACATAATGGTGCAATGTCCCTGTCAGTCATTCAGTGGATGTCAGTTTCCGGCAAGGCTCTGCACTTTGTGCTGACAGCCCATAAGTTGTGCTTACACACACACACACACACACATACACACACACACACACACACACACACACACACACACGCTGGCTCAGGCCTTTCCCCTTCTGACTGAGGGTGGACCGGAATAGATCGCACTTTAAGATGATGGATGCTCCCTCTACCCAGAAAGGTTAGGGACGGGACGATAAGTTACTGAGCACCAAGTTCAGAGCGACTCTTAGAGGTTGGCCACAAATATACAGTAATTGTGATTGCTTGACAGCTAGGACATGAACCTCTGTCACAGCTTGACCACACCATGACGTACTTTGGGGGAAATCTATTGAAAAGGCGCAACATTGTTTTTCTTAAATGCTTGTGTGTATTCGTTATAAGGTGTATTTTAGTCATTTTCTCAACTACCTATTTGCAAATATAATAAATAAAAATTGTCATCAGATTTTTCTTACATGAAGTAATATTTTGTAAGATTCTTTTCTCTTTGTCTTCAGCATATTCTTTTGTCGACAAAAATGTAATTCAGATGCACACACACAATAGAGGAAAAATATAGAGCCAGACCAGAGACTCTCTGGGCTCCATTGACTTACATCACCTTGCGAATGCATGTTAATGTACGCGAGAAGTAGGAAAGAGCAAAAATCCCCAAAAGACTGAGGATCGTGTCTCGCGTGTGACCACGTGTGACGTTTTCCTTGTCCTGCGTGTGCATTTGACTTTTCCTCAACCCTAGCTTTCTTCTTTTACTAAAGCCAACCCCGTTCTTTTTTCCTAAACTCAACCTCTAGCTTTCTTCTTGCAACATGTTCTTCTCGTGATAACACGGAAAGTGGTATGTATGTGTGCGCCCGGTTTATACAGCGTAAACATACAGTACACACTGGTAGCTCAAAAAGGGTACAGATAATCGCCATTTAGCTAAAGAAAGTTGGCGTGTACATTTACGTAAAGTCCTGATGCCATGTTGCTCTGGTGGTAACAGGACCCTAGGCCAGGTGAGATTGTGTGTTTATTCCAACCACTACCTGCTCTTCCTCATTTAGGCTTCAACAAGGGAGCAAACGGGGGGAGAACTGTGGGTAAGATGACATGTCCAGAATCCACACCACCACCAGCCACCCGAAGTCATCCAGTCCCCAGGTCCCCTCTGTGTGTATGTGTCAGATGTCGCTCTCATGTTTCGAAACCCCAGGCCTCCATCTACCGGATGCTCTCATTGGATTATTCAGGAGAGGCTAAACGTTCTTTGTAGCAAGCAGACTGGGACAAAACCCCACCTGGGCAGGATAAGCCACAGCAAGCTCTGAAGCAAGTCTGCTCTTGTAGCATGAAAATGTTGTTACATGCTAGGAATTGTGGAGGAACGAAGTATCCTGGTAGGAATCATTTCTTGGTTCGGAAATGCTGATTTTGAAAAAGAAAAGCTTGTTTAGTTCCAACCTTTTTATGATAGTGACAGTTTTGGAGTTTGCCAAATAAAATGGCACGGAAATCTATGTGGCTATAAGTGTAGCAGTTTACTATTTAAAAAGGTTTTTTTTCTGCTAGCGGAAAAACCACCCTTGCAACTTTGGGTCGGCAAGTCGCCGGCCTACGCGACAGGAAGTATCGCGTGATATCAGGTCTTGTGATGTAATAAATTGCTTCAAGTGTTAGCATGTCTCAATGAGATGAATTATATAAAAGTGAAACAATAGCCTAATTAATTTCCCCAAAACATTTTTCTTTCAAAGTTCTGAAGAACACTAAGTAAAAATAGGAAAATGGTCACAAATATTAGGCCAAAGCACATGTGCTAAAAGCTAACATCAGGGATGTCGGGGGGAGCAGGAAACAACTGTATGAAAGCAGGAAGTGAATGTTGCCAGGACAAATCCAGTTTTAAAAACGTAACTACAAAAGCGATGTTACCTGTTTCTTCCTCTTTCTCCTGTGACCTCTAACACCATGTGTGCTGATCTTTTTTAAATATTTCATTGCGAGTCCATCCATTGTACTTATTCTTTATACACACACATACACACACAGGCATGCACACAACCACACAAAACATGTGTGCATGTGTAAAGGCAGTCACTTGTGTATGTGCTTTCATGTGTGTCTCTGTGTGTGTCAGTGTAAAGGGAGATCAGTCGCAGATAATAGACGTCTGTGTTTAATATTGGAGGAGTTTGAAGGTAACCGCAAACCTGCAAACCTGGGGTCACTGTGTGTGAAGCTGGACACCTGATCTGCAGCACCGCTGAACACAGCCATTGTCAAAATGGCAGCCTGGAGGACTGATATCCCTAACCTGATTTTTGTTCCATTTGCTTCACTTACTGATACATTTTTTGTGTGTTAAAGGGTCTAGAAGATGTAACAGTTTAATAATAATAATAATAACATTCTTTTTTTGTAGAGCACTTTTCAAAAACAAGTTACAAAGTGCTTTAACAAGTGTAAAGACAATAATACCCAAGAGACAATAATACAACAAGATAAAAGCATGAAAACATTGAAAAGACTAAAACATAGATAAATACAAAATTTGTAAAATACAAAAAAGGAAAAGGGACAAAATAAAGTCAAATAAGATCGGGAAAGGCTCTCCTATAAAAGTATGTTTTAAGAAGGGACCTAAAAGAGTTCACTGACTCAGCTGACCTGTTTAATTACTGCTATTAACCTCATGCAAAATGTTTATGTGAAACCGCAATATGCAAAAAAGAAGAATGCTAATAAATACTGTCTCTTTCTTCCAATAAGGTTATTAAAAGAGTTTTCGGGAATCCTATAAACACACATTGACACTGGTAATCTCCCGTCAGCCAGACAAAGAAATATGAGGTACAAGAGCAATCAATCAAATACTTAAAGCCCTGTGCTGACGTCTGGAGCAAAAGGTGGAGAGAGGGAAATGTAGGAGAACGGTGTAGACAGCTATGTAGCAAGTAAACTCCTGCTGCCAGGTGGAGAGATAGTGGACAAAATGTGGAACTAGAATTAGTGAAAAGGGAGCATTGATATGTGAAGTTCTGTGGAAGACAGGTTGAATGAAAAGAAAATGTGGGTTACGCAAGAAACAGAGAAAGTACAGACAGCAAGTCCTGACGTCACCTCTGGGCTGACTGCTGTTCCACTAGCTTCTGTAACTCTTTACAATTTCTCATTGAGCATTCCTGGGGTTCACGGCCATTAAAGCTGTGATTATCAATATTTTGAGATCACAAATATGCAGAGGTGAAACAGGCTGCTCTGAGTGACCCATTCACATACACAAATGATGAATACATTGGAGCCTTTAGCTGCTAAAGAGCCAGATATTTCCCTCAGGAACTGGAGACTAGATTAGAGCTGTGAATATTGGACCTGCATTAATCAGGTTGACACAAGCATAACTCCAAATGAATGCTAATTTTGCTCCGTATCTGCTAGTTGCATGAATGGCCAACAATTTGCTGGCATTCTATATTGTAACTATATGAGATGATGGTTGGATAAGCTTGGCTTCTCCCATATAAAAATGATATCCATTCTCTTCTAATGTCTTTTTCAAATATATATTTGGCATTCTTTGCTGTGTCCACAACCCCATTTGGTCTTTTGTCTCTTTAGACATGTCTGAACTAGCACTTGACTTACCCATGGACTTACTTGGTGATGTGTAACATTTGAAAGTGAAATGCACTTTCCTTTTTCGGATTAATGTTATGTTCCAAGTCTGTATTTTTGTAGTTAGCTTTTTTTCAAATGTCACTGTGATTTTGAATGAAAAGGGACAGACTAATGTACAAAAATGAAGTAAATTTAGTTTAAAGGGGAGCTTTGCAGTTCTGTCAATTTCTGTTTTCTTGCTTTTTGCTTGCAGTTTTCTCTATAGAGCTCCCCCTACAGCTTCGGAATAGATATTTGCCAGCACCTACGTTTACTGGTGTTTGACTCCTTGCTTGTTCAGTCTGCCGTTTCTTCTTCGTCTATTTCTCCGACAATGCTTTCCTAGATTTCTGCTCCTTTTTTGCCGGCTCAGCCATGACAATATTGGGAAAAACTCCATCGCTACCAAGTTAGTCAGTTCCTGAATGGGGGTGAGAAGGCCGACGTGTGCAGTACGTGTTACATCACAAGAACTGATATCACGCAATACTTCCTGAGGCTGAGGCCAGCAACTTGCCGGCTCAAAATTGCAAGGGTGGTTTTTCGCTCACAGGCGCTAGGGGAAAGCAAGACAACCACAATTCAACCCGAAAAAAGTTGCATAACCATTCCAATGATTCCAAAGCTGTTCAGTTAAAGTAAATTAAGCTTTAAAACACTGTATAGTTCCCCTTTAACAGGTTTACTATTTTCCCCCGTTTTAATCACTTTATTGCTGTGTTGGTGGCAATGATGTGATGAGGTTAGATCACCTGCTTTCCTGACCCTTAACCTTTTGACCCCTGACATCATGTGGGCTAGAGCAGCGTGTGGAGGCATTTCTTTCTCGTGGCTCTGGCGGATCTGGATTTGGCAGGTTAAAGGAAGAGTGGTATCCGAGCTGGGGTACTTTTGTACTTGCTGTATCATTAATGGATCACAGATAAAGATACACAGATCTTGTGGCACTTTGCTACAGATTAGAAGACAGGCTTCGAAAACTGATGCGTTTATCTTGTGTTTTCTATCTAGGCCACGATTTGGTTCAAATCACATGTAGGTCTAGCTTTTTTTTAATTAATAACTGCAATTGATACACTGAGACAATGGTGATATATTTTGTTTAAAAAAAGGAAAGGGAAATTGTTTTAAGAAATAGATCTTAGAACCATCACCTTGTCGTGATGGAGAGGTTTGTGTGTCCCTATGAACCTCAGGGCTGTGTTGTCAGGAGTTTTGTGCTCCTTGTACGGTCTGCCATGGCAAAATGGTCTCAGGTGAGGGGCCAGAAAAAGCTCACGGCTGATCGCCGCTACGTTGGAGTTTACCCCGTTGGATGAAAGGGTCACCTCTCTATGCCTGCGACCGTTGTTTGTGCATATGCACCAAACAAGAGGAGTACTCAGCCTTCTTGGAAACCTTGAATGGAGTCCTGTATGGGGCTCCAGTGGGAGACTTAATAGTTCTTCTGGGGGATTTCAATGCACACGTGGGCAATAATTGAGATAAATGGAGAGGCGTGATTGGAAGGAACGGCCTCCCTGATCTAAACCACAATGGTTGTCTGTTGCTGGACTTCGGGGAACCATCTAAGCTGTGTACAGTAACAATTGGATGCTGTTGACTTCAACTGAGGAGGTAATAGCACTTTGAAGAACTCCTAAATCCAGCTGATAGGCCATCTATGGTAGAGGCAGAGCTGGAGGATGATGGGGGATTGTCGTTATTTTCCTGGTGGAAGTTGCTGAGTTGTTAAACAACTCCACGGTGGCAAAGACCCAGTGATTAATGAGATCCGTCCAGAAATGCTGAAAACTCTGTGAAACTCTGTGGTCTTGGTTGACACACCTCTTCAACATTGCGTGGAGGTCAGGAACGGTGCCTAGAGAGTGGCAGAATGGGGTGGTGGTTCCCCTCTTCAAAAGGGGGACCAGAAGGTGTCTTCCAATTACAGGGGTATCACACTTATTAGCCTTCCTGGTAAAGTCTACTCCAAGGTGCTAGAAAGGAGAGTTTGGCCGATAGTCAAACCTCGGGTTGAAGAGGAACAATGTGGATTCCGTCCTGGTCGTAGAACAACGGATCAGATCTTCACTCTCGCAAGGATCCTGGAAGGAGCCTGGGAGTATGCCCAACCGGTCTCCATGTGTTTTGTGGATCTGGAGAAGGCGTATGACCGGGTCCCCCGGGAGATACTGTGGGAGGTGTTGTGGGAGTACGGGGTGAGGGGGTCCCTTTTCAGGGCCAACCCATCTCTGTATGACCAAAGCGAGAGCAGTAAGTCAGATTTGTTTCAAGTGAGGGTTGGCCTCCACCAGGGCTGCGCTTTGTCACCAATCCTGTTTGTGGTATTTATGGACAGGATATCAAGGCGTGGTCAAGGTGGGGGGGGGGGGGGGGGGGGGGGGGGGGGGGGATGAAGTTCTGTGACCTTCAGCACTCACTGGATTGGTTTGCAGCCAAGTGTGAAGAGGCTGGGATGGATCAGCACCTCTAAATCTGAGGCCATGGTTCTCAGCAGGAAACTGATGAAGTGCCTTCTTCAGGTTGGGAATGAATTCCTACTCCAGTGAAGGAGTTTAAATACCTTTGGGTCTTGTTCATGAGTGAAGGGAGAATTGGCGCAGTGGGTGCTGTATTACATTCAATTTATCGCACCGTTGTAACAAAACGGGAGCTGAGGCAGAAGGCAAAGCTCTCGATCTACCGGTCAGTTTTTGTCCCTACCCCCACCTATGGTCATGAAGGCTGGGTCGTGACCGAAAGAACGAGATCCAGGGTATAAGCAGCCGACATGAGTTTCCTCAGGAGGGTGGCTGGCGTCTCCCTTAGAGATAGGTTGAGAGGCACAGTCATCCGTGGGGAGCTCGGAGTTGAGCTGCTGCTCTTTTGCATTGAAAGGAGCCAGTTGAGGTGGTTTGGGCATCTGGCAAGGATGCCCCCTGGGCGCCTCCCTAGGGAGGTGTTCCAGGCACGTCCAGCTGGGAAGAAGGCCTCGGGGAAGACTTAGGACTTGGTGGAGAGATTATATCTCCAACCTGGCATGGGAACGCCTCCGGATCCCCCAGTCAAAGCTGGTTAATGTGGCTAGGGAAAGAGAAGTTTGGGGTCCCCTGCTGGAGGCTATCTCTTACCGAGTGTAGTTTGAAGAAAAAAATCAAACACAAGCCCACTGCTCAGATGTCAGATCTCAAGCACTTGTATTTTACAACTATGATGTAATTTGCAGCATAAATCTGCTTGCATTAAAAATGTTCTCTTGAGCTGGTCAAGAGGGTTGACGGGGCAGCGCAGTCCAGGCGTAAATCAGCATAAGTGATCGGATAGATTTTTCTGTGTTAATGTAAGGTAGCTCGGGCATGCACAATAACTCAGATGAAAGGGAGGGAGAACAAGTGTGTCCAGCGTCCAGCCCTCTATTTACCAAACCAATGTGGTTGGGTCATCAAATCGACAATGTGATTGACCCATCAATTGACCCCTGCTGACCTCTCAGGCCAATCAGGCTAATGGTGGCTAGTGGTTCAAGCTTTACCTCACTGGTATCCTTTCACTTTCACTCCTTATTTGTGTGTACAC
Source organism: Etheostoma cragini (assembly GCF_013103735.1). Taxonomy (NCBI): domain Eukaryota; kingdom Metazoa; phylum Chordata; class Actinopteri; order Perciformes; family Percidae; genus Etheostoma; species Etheostoma cragini. The sequence goes on from NC_048422.1 coordinate 16,335,282, forward strand.
ACACGCACACACACTCACACACACACACACAGATTGATATCCACTCTTGTCTCACACCCTAGGTTTCTAACCCATTTCAATTTTAACTGCGTGTATTGGCACGCCCTTTCTGAGGGACTCTCGTTAGCATTGACCTTTCTCTCTCTGCATGCTTGTTAAAATCAACAGACCTTTGACCAGTTCACTTCATGATGCAACAACAGGCTAGCCTGTTTTGGAAGCATGACTACATTTTTATTGTCACAATTCTCAGTCTCAGTCTAACAAATTCTATGTTTGGGACCACTTCTTTATATTAACCATGAAAATGCAGAATCACCATTTTCCATCAAAACTGCCTCATGTGGATAAATGTTTCTGCAGGCTGAATCTCCATAACTCAATTATGTAGTAACATGCTCTGTGTGTGCGTGTGTGTGTGTGTGTGTGTGTGTGTGTGTGTGCGTGTGTGTGTGTGTGGGCGGCATTAATCAGATCCAGTATGTGGTAACTGTATCATGTTTCCACTTATTTGATGTGATAGTAGTGTATGGCTACTTAATTGTCAGGCAGCATAGGCAGCATATGGGATTTTACATTGATAACAATCAACCCAGGTGTTTGCCTTTAGAAATGAATCACTTGCATTCCGTAGAAAATGAATAGGAGCTAATGCTGCTGTCACTGGGCTGCACATGCTACACGTTGCCAGCACCACCATCTTTATATTATTTATCTAACCACTTTACTACCTAATCTTTTCAATGTTTGATTAAAACTGCTCTGCTAACAATACGTAATGTATAGGACTTAGCAGTCAGTTGCTAATCTTGGTGAGTAAGTCAACTCTTTCTATCCATGATTAAATGGTCAGCGATACTTTGCTAGAACAGTAAACCCTGCAGCAAGCTTTAATACTCTGCTAGACCAGCAAAGTAAAAAAAAAGAAAAAAAAATGGAACAGTTACATCAGTTGTCTACATCTGTTACATGGATGTAATGGACAGCGGTCTCACTGTTTTTGGCCTCACATTGCATGCCGTTTACTTTACATCACCACAGCTCATTTATAAAGAATTAGACTTCTACCACGAATAGCAAGATTTTCCTTAAAAACAAACTGCTGCAATGTGCCTGCACTGCACTCTGGACTATCATGATTTGTGTTACTCTAGAACTTTAGAAAAGCGTCTGACATCACCTGTTTTTAACCATACAATGAGTGAGGTCACCCTTCCAGTTTTACACTAACCTCATCTCAGCCCTCTCTTTCTCTTTCTGGCACTCTCTCTCATATCAGCTGAAATAAATTGCACATCTTTTCCAAACAGAGCAATTTCTCCGCCATCTGTTCACCAACATAAATCAGGGCTTGTTGATGTAAACCTCCTCCTTCGTCAAACTCCCCCCAGTGAGGACTGAATCAGACCTAATCCCAGTCTCCCCTGCCCTCTAAATCATCCGTGCATATTAATGGCTCTATGCAGATAGAAATGGGTATATGCAAAATATGCAAACCACAAAACCCAGGCCTCATGATGAGCAAGAAGAGAAACAGATAGTTTTAACAGCTGAGTGTGCTGGCAAATTGGCAGTAAAGTTAAGTAAAACAAAAATATGAAGACTTTAAATATCCTGATCCAAGTAACCTTTCCAATCAAAACAATTTAGTAGCCTATCCTAACAGTTAGCCAAGCCAAGGAGGACAGGGTTGCCTGACTCCGACTCATGACAAAAACACGAGAAAAATAAAATAAAAAAAACATTGCACACACTCTGCTACCGTTTGTTTATTTAACTGTAGGTACACCTACATGTAGGCCTTGGAGATTGCAATAAAAGCCTATATATTACTATTAGGAGTATACACACTGTTTGTCAAGGATGTAAAAAATGAATTTAACTTCAGCTGGAGTCAGATTTAATACGGCAACACTGTTGACCGCATCAGTGATCTCTTTCTATTCTGCATTCTTTCTACAGCCTATACCAGTTTTTAGGCTGCCACATAGGACACACGTTACTGCAAATTAAACTGAGATGTCAGAGTTTCAATCTCCACCTCTGAAAAGTGGCACTTCTCGGCCGGATTTCGCCTTGCCATGTCGTAAATAGTAGGGCCGAGGCCTCAATACCAAGAACATATTGGGATACACAAACTTTCAGGAATCCAAAGAGAAGCCTGTTGTACTGAGGGCGATAAATGAGGGCTATTATGTGGATGGGCAAACGTATAGTCAAGGATAAAGGTTAGTGCAGTGTGTGTTTGGGGGTGGGGGGTTTAGTGACTGTGTAACAATGTGTTGAGGAAGAACAAATATGGAGTATGAACAATTATGTATTAGGATCAGCAACAGAAAAACATCCTTTTGAGCCATGTTTGAAATTATATAGTTGAGTTTAGGTTTTGTGTGTTTAAGCGACATGCTAAAGAATTTTCAGAAACTAAAAATAAAGCCTCATACACAGATTTGTCCTTACAGTTCTTTGTGTAAACCATAGTTGTTAGAATGCTGATTCTGTTGTGTGCTAAAATGGCTGTCAAGAAAGGACACCCATAAAAAGATCTGGTGATGATATTTATGATATGTGACATGCAGATGTTTCCAGATAATCGATAATCCAGCCTAGCCCCCTTATGTATAGGATTAACACTAGCCAGGCCCAATCCAGCCACATGTGGAGGACAAGAAAGCAAGACAAGACAGACCAAAAGGGAAACATCTGCATCAATGTGAACTGTCCTCGGTTGGGTTTACTAATTTACTTTTTATAGACTAAATCTGCAGCTACAAAGTGCATTATTTAAATAAAAATGTTGGATTCAGAATATGAGCATTTCCCCAAGGTGTAACTCCTCTAAAAGTCCTACAGAAATCAATACTGACATATGTGAACTTTGAGGTTTGTGTAAAACAACCAGCAAAACTTTGAGCTACAATAGTTCAAAGGAACATCTGGCCAGATGAATACTTGGAATCCATGGTACAACAGGAGCAGGTTTTAATGACAACAGATGGCTTGACTGGATTATGACACACACACACACACACACACACACACACACACACACACACACACACACACACACACACACACACACACACACACACACACACACACACACACACACACACACACACACACACACACACACACACACACACACACACACAAGAGATGATGAGATGAAACCACAAGAAAAAACACTGTGAAAGATTGAAAGTTTTTTGAACGGTCTTGGGGCTATTTCCTTAATAATTCAACTTTATATAGTATAAAAACTTGGAAGCAACGGTCTGACCCGGCTGCCAGCATCATGTTTTATTTTAATTAGGTTAATTGGGTACTTAATTTGCTCTCCGAGGCTTGGCATCCCATGCACACCTAACTGTCTTGGAAGTGGATAAGTGTTAGACCCTTTTTTATCTTTTAATGTTATTCATTTTACTTTTTTAAAAGGTTTTTTCATTAATAATTTGATTCCTCAACCAAAATGTTTGGACACATGCATTACAGTCCTTAAAAACAAATAAAAGAGGTCAGAAACTCATATTACTAAAATGGAACAAACAGATAAGCAAATAAAACACTTTTACATTATACTGTATAAATTTTGTACATGTGGCCAAAGTTCAGCCCGACATCAGGCCAAATGGATCTTTCTGTAGGAGATCCATTGAGCTGCTTCAGAGCGCAAACACGGCTTTGATTAAACTTTCACTAATTAAAGTCTTCCTCATCTTATTAGCCAGACTAATTGATTTAATTTGTCTTAGCTCCACTATTGGCTGTGACCTCTACTTAGTTAATGAATGAATTGATTTAGCCCAAGTGTATTTGGAGGCGTCAAAGAGGATTTTGACATGTTGCCCCTTTAATCTTGCTTACTCTAGACCCTCCTTGGGTCACTATGGCAATGTATTGGCAAAGGTTTGCGGGGATGGTGGGGTGGATGGTTGTGGATTGCAATTTCCACTTCACAAGGCTACAAGTACAGGGTAGACTTTGGCCTTCGGTAGTTTGTCAATGAATGAAGAAGTAGCCTTGCCATTGACATTTTAAAAGCACCATTCTTCATTTGCTTTCAAACTTGGAAAGAAACTTAAACCTGCATGGTTGCTTGCTTTCCCTGGCCAGCCTCTACCTTCAGGAAGATAAGGCAATACTCCAAAGATTGTCATGTTTTGGAGGAGGAAAATATGAGTCAATAATATTGCCATAAGGCATGATATGAACCAATACACCTCCTTTACAAGGTCACTCGGATGCCTAAGTCACTAGCATCCACTTTATTGACATCGTTTTTCTTCATAAAGGTACGAGTCAGAGGAGCTTCCTGAACTTGGATGCAGTTATTAACCAGATGTAGGGGAGAGGCAACATCTAAACTTGAAACTTTTAGAGGCATTTGCAGCTGTAAAGGGTGCTGCATGTGTTCATTTATCAAAGAAAACAGTAATGTAGGAGCTGGATTTTGTTCAAATATGCCTATACAAGAAGACAAGAGAGCTTGGTGCCATGCCCTTGAATGTGCTGTTCCTCATGGGCACTGAATTGGAAGGCACTCTTACATGCAGTGTAACATGAACAAACAGCTCCCTCCAGTGGTGGAAGGTCTAAATGTTTTCTTTTGTGAGCTCATCTCCAGGCCAGCATCCAACAAGCGAAGTTTCATCCAACTTTTCGTCCAAGACAGCAGAATAAATAAAAAAGGAATTCAAGGGTTTTAAGGAAATACAAGCAAATGTAAAAAAGTTAAATGAAGGTCTCTCTGTGCATACAATGTACCGCATGATTGTTATTTATAGCGAAAAACCTCTACTATTGTAGGCCTGTGTTCCAGTGAGCAGATCATATTAGATCTCCCATTGTCAAACAACAATTTGGATCTTGGCATCACAACTACATTCAAATGTTGCTTTGTTCTGTTTGAGCCTTGTAAATAGACCAACTCTCATTAAAAAGAAACAGCTGATGTGTGATTGAAGAAGTGTTCTGGTCAGTTTTTACAAGATTATGAGTATATGCTTACACGTGTGCACTTAGATAACCAAAGTGTAACCAAATTCATTTTTCATTTGCAACCTTCGACATTTAATCCGACCTCAAACTTCATCTCCTTCTGCTTCGGTTTTGTAAGATTTGTCCACAACTCATTCCATATTTGTATATTTTTAATGCTCCCATTGAACGTTGTCCATTCCTCCTGAGCCAACATAATATATACTTGAGAAAGGAATCTAGTTCTTCACTGGCTGACAAGCAAGGATAACCCTCAAGTTATTTTTTTTTCTCCAAATGACAACCATTAATCTTCAAACCAGAAAATAGTGCAACTCATTATAAGAACACCTCTCTAGGGAGTTGCAGAGAAAGATAAGTGGAAAGGTTTTTGACAAATGCAATCAACTCAGCTGATATAAGAAGCGCAACAACCTGCACAGCAGGTTCTGGTCCTAAAAATCCAATTCAGATAGAAAAAGAAGATTCCTGCTAAAAGAAAGTGTCTGAGCCAAGTTACTGCTGTGATAACTCAGTGACTTACAGTATGAGGACGTTTTTGTGAGTTTAAAATTACATGGTTCAACAGTATCTGCCTTGCAAGATATTGTGTTTCAAAATTGTTCAGCATCAAATTCAGTGAGTATTAATTTGGTTTGCTTAAATTGCAGTCTCAAAAATAACCACTTTAAAAGTAGAAAATATACTGAAGTTCATCAGAACAGCAGCACTGATGTGGTAGCTACAGGTGTACTATTGTTTGGGGTATGATTATGTATAAATCCTGAATTAATGTTCAAGGTTCCTATGACAAAGTGTCCTTATCAACATCATTTAGTATTGATTATGTTAATTCCTTATGATTATTTTAAAAATGAAGTGGCTTCTCTTTTTTCAGAAGGAAGACTTACTGTTCCTTGGTTTAAAATCGTTTGTCAGAGTAATGCCAGTGACAAAACAAAAATCAAATTCATACTGAAGCAATATGATTTCATGAGCAATTGAAAGAGAGCACTGAAAGCAGCTCTTATGAGTTCAACACTTCAAGCTTCAGAACTTTTTACCAGAAAGCCTTTACAGAGAATACTTCAGAAAAAAATAAGCCATTTAAGCAAATGAATCATGCAACACTACTGTCGACAACACACTCAATATAGAATGACTGGTGCCTGTTAAGTGGGTTTTTAAAGCTGCCGTCAGTTGCCTCTGGCCAACACACACTTTTTGTCATAGCTTTGATGTTCACTGATGCAGCAGATGACACTTAAGATTTGGTTTCGATAGGAACAGATGAGAGATGGTAAGCTGATATTTGTGAACCAGGATTCAATTTAAACGTAGGCTGTGTCCTGAACAAAGAGGGATTATTGCAGACCACTGTGGCTTCCTCAATTGTCAGGTATGCACACTGTATAGTACAGAAGATGTTTAGAGAAGTGGTGCACCATGAGTGCTCTCTTGTAGAGAAAGAAAATGCAGCCAATTCAATTTGTATGACCAGATCTGACTGAAGACTTTGGTTGCCACTCAAATTAGTATGATAAGGATTTCATTACTAAACTCAATCCTAATGTGAAAGCATGGTATGCGGATTAATATAGTCAGCCTTAGCAACAGCTTCATGTATGTTTGATTAAATATGAGAAGGTTTGTTTTTCTGAGTTTGCATAATACACCCTTTAAAGTGATCCAGCACGTTATTAATAACAGCAATAAACTCTCTCTCTCTCTCTCTCTCTCTCTCTCTCTCTCTCTCTCTCTCTCTCTCTCTCTCTCTCTCTCTCTCTCTCTCTCTCTCTCTCTCTCTCTCTCTCTCTCTCTCTCTCTCTCTCTCTCTCTCTCTCTCTCTCTCTCTCTCTCTCTCTCTCTCTCTCATGATTTTTTTCATCAGCGCCATCTGGATTGCTGACAGAAAGATGGGATGTAATCATTTGGCCAACTCATAAATCTGCCCAATGAAGGTTACTTGATATACAGAGTGAGAGGCTTCACACACTTCTGAGGATGTGCGTTTGGACACACCTTGTGTGAGGTTTACACACGCAGGAGATGCATGCATGGCCTTTGCAGTCAAAGTCTTCTTGGGGAATGTGAATCTTGAGTGTAAGTTACACCCATGTTGCAGGTAGATAGGTGATGGCAGTAATAATTCTTATAAAAAAACGAATGTGATACAAATGTCCTTATATTTGGAGTTACTAGTTTTATTTTTATTGAAGGCCTATATTTTAGTTGTTTATTTTTTTTTAACTTTGAGAAGTTTTAGTTCCTGAATCTCTGGTCTTTGTGGTCAAACATTTCACACGATGCCATGATCCACAAATCTTGTGACATAGTAGCTGCGATTTATTTTCATTTTCATGAATGCTGTACAAAATTTGTTTAAAGGCCATGTGGTTGTGAAATTGACCTTACCTTCCTCCATGGCCGATGTTGTCGAAGTAAGAAAAATCACAATTTTACAAGGCAGTTTTGAACCTAAAATTACCTACAAAAATGTTTTACTTACTTATTCTTTTTTTTTTTTTTTTTAATTACACACACATAGACAAAGTAATGTACAATCCCTGCCTGATGTTTGCTAAATCTGTGGTCGTCGAAGCTGAAATGCAAAGCGAGCATCCTTGGGGCACTTCCCCTTTAACTCGGCAGCTGACGTCACAGCAGGATGACTCGTATATTTTGCGACAGGATGTACATGCACCGGCTCGCCGTCGCTGCCTAGTCTCCGCTGGAACAAAAACAAATGCGTTGTCGAGGGGGGTGTGGAGGGAAAAAGAAAATAAATTCCGTGTGTTTATGTTAACAGCCGACTGTTTATAATGTGATACAATGCTCCAGTCTTCGGAGACTCAAACACTAGCTTTTCTTGGTGAAGAGGAAGACGTCGTAGTGTTGCATGTAAGATTACCATCGGTTTTGTTCGATCACTTATTTCTAGACCAAAATATGGATAAGATGTCCTTCTGGGGCAAGAGATGCTGTGTGCAAGCTGTGATTTAGCCATTAAAACGTCATTGATTGAATGTATGGTCAGACGTAGGCTTACAAACATCTGTTAAAATGTAGCCTATACCTATTGTTTTCAACTTTAAGTGGCAAAATCCTTTATCCTCAAGATTTCAGTCCTGGTTTATCTAAAATGTCTATTTGAGTGAAAGCAATGATATTGTACTGAGTTCAGCAGTCTGAGGCATATACGTTTAATGAATCTTATTCTATTTTAATTGTCCAGAGTCTTGTGGTTGAGAAATGACCTTCATGTATTTAGAATTGTGTGCATAGTTCCATTTTTATGTAAAGGCCTATAAAAACTGTAATACAGCGTTTTTCCGGGAATGTCACCATAGACACCCAGTTTGTAATACTGCAAATATATAAATATATTATAAGACAATACTTTCATCTGTGGACCATTAGCTCAATCAACATTATGCTACCTCCTTCAGCAATAGATGGTGACTTTAGAGATTCCAGCTTTAAATATACATACATTGAGTATGCACTGGTCTGCATTTTTAGGTTTACAACAATGTGTGCATATGCATTTTGAAAATGTATCAGAACATACGGTAACAATTTCTTGTTGCATTCAAAGGGGGACATGTTGCAGACTGGACTCCACAGCAGACAGACACTAGCAGCAGCTACATCTCATTCTGTGGCTCCTGTGAGAGCCGCTCTTTGCTCCACAACCTGATGAAGCTAACTTCCTCGCCAGAAGCAGCACTCACAGAGGACTCCACCTGTAACTGGGACTCCTGTGCTGGGCTCCAGTAGCCCACCAATGCCTGTGATCCCCATCCCACGGCGGGTGCGCAGCTTCCATGGCCCCCACACCACGTGCATGCACTCGGCCTGTGGGTCGACGCACGCTTCCAAGCTGGTGCGCACCAAGTACAATAACTTTGACCTCTACCTGCGCTCACGCTGCATGTACAGCTTCCTCCGTTTCCTCCTCTACTTTGGCTGCAGTCTGCTGACCTCTCTGCTCTGGGTGGCGCTCTCTGCTCTTTTCTTCCTGCAGTACGTCAGCGTGCGCGTCCTCCTGCGGCTGCAGTACAAGCTGTCTGTCATTCTGCTTTTGTTAGGGCACCGGCGCCTTGACTTTGGAGTGCTTAATGACCTGATCATCTACAGCATGCAGATCACCATGTTTCTGGTTGGGGGGCTTGGCTGGTGTTTCATGGTCTTCGTGGACATGTAGCTGCAATGTGAGCAACGTGGGAAATGTAGTGCGCAATGTGGATGCTAAACACTAACTTCAGAATTGTGTGATGCTACAGGACAATATAAGCCTTTAGCATGTTCTGTAGGACTGCTCCATATCTCCCCTCTAGTCAAAAAGACCCTTTTTACGTCAACTCAAAGTCCTATTGGGTTTAGTTTCAGATTTGAAAAAATCCAATACAAGTTTGTGTAACAACAGTGATCTTTTAAAAATGTTGGTCCTGTAGAACTCCTGATTAGAAATGATGCATGAGTCTGACTCGAGTCATCATGCAGGACTCTCAAGAGACCAATAGGGTCCAAATCTCTTCAATTTCAATTGTATTTTAATGCCATTTGCAAACAGTTTCAAAGATTTTGAAAGTCATCTTGACTAAAAACTCCTTTGTTTATAATAATGGAAAATGTGAATGTCAAAGTCAGTGTTGCATGAAAAAGTGACTGATGTGCATCATGGCTGAGGGATGCAAGACAGTCGTTTGTTCTAAAATAACACGGGTTGGGCTCCAAACTAAGTTTACCCTGACTCCTCGATTGTGATAATGACAGTTGTGTCATATATAATACATATATGCAAATACTGGATACATGTACCAGAGACACAGTCACTTAGGGTGGATAAAGTGACCAAACACAAGTTAACAGTTTGTGTAATGTGATTTTTGTGGAAAGGGGTGCGGCAGCGTAGGAGAAAAAGTGACAAACATCAACTATTTTTTGTAAAGTGAATAAATGCATTTCCTGTTGATGAAATGTGTCGTGCTTTACAATGCCAAGTGAATGCGTTTACTGTGTTGGCTAACACCCATGATGGCATGCCTCGAGCTGTGTCACAAGAGTGTGTGACAGTTCAAATTGAGAACGTCTTTGGGTCAAATGTTCCATCAGTCGCTCTTCGTGTTGATTCAAAGCTGCTATGACAGACTTCTCTGTTTAGCTTCCTGCAGCATGCAAACACCAGCCACAACTAGACCCCGCTGTTGCTGCCAACTATAACAATGACGATGGCTGTGTCCCAATCACCTTATATAGCCTCATTCATACATGGCATGCAGTATGCTTACAGGCTCTAAGGAGGACTGAATCACTCAAATAAGCTTTTTACTCTTAACCTGGTGTAATTGTGAGGATAACTGTGCCGTCATGTACTAAACATAATTTCCATGTTTATCATTGGCTAGTACAGGAAAACAGGCAAGCTGGAAACTACCATCTTTTAGATGTAAACTTTCGACACAGAGGCTGGTGACCTGAGTGAGACATGCTTGAGACTGGTATGGTCTCAGGGTTGTAATTGGATAATCATGGGGGAAACAAAAAGCTTTTGTTCTCAGGATCAACACATCATATGCCTCATGCTCTGAGCTGGGCTGATCTGACAGCCCAGTTACAACAGAGGAAAACTAGAGAGCATGAGTTGTCTCGTGATGTCAATATAGTGCAGAAGGTAGGTTTGATGATTAAGTCATGGCCTACTGATTTTCATTTCTCCTTGTTTGAAAGGCTAAAGTTGATTGCTTATGTCTGAATGACTTCTCAGTTTTAATTTTTGTCCTGACCATTGATTGACATTGGCTCCTCTGTGTTTAAATAACCTTTTGAAGTTCATGACGTACAGTATGTCATGCCATGTCAGCTTCATACATCCCAAGTTTGATTCACTGTGTTGCTACTAGACCACAGTTAAACATAGGAGCAAACAAAATCAGCTGTTGTTTTATTAGGCAACAGTTTCAGTTTTACAGGTTTAGCTGAACAATAAGGCCTGACGAAACATCTGTAATTCCCTTGTAAACATGAATGTGACTTCTCTAATGGCATTGAGCTAAGTACAATGAGGTCATTATAAACTCGCCACTGAGTATCTTGGATACCTGATAGTCCCTTTAGGAATAGTATACTGCTACCACACACTTTCAAAACCAAGGGTGCAATAGGGCACTGTAAACTCTTATTAAATGCCATCAGCCCACTGTAAGCTCATAGAGGAATATCACAGGACAGAGGGGTTTCTCAGCAAAGTACAGATAGATATACATGGTACTTCATTTCAAGGAAACTGAGTACCACATAGAAGTACTTATACCAATTAAGATATAATTGAGAAGGAACGACAGAAATAAAGGTAATTCAGTATTACATGAAATGAAAAGATTATTACCAATGTCAGATGAAATAACAAAGTGTAGAGTATGTTGGATATGGCCAGGTAAACACAGGCTAATAAATAATTATAAAAAATAAATTAAAAAAATATATAAAAATGTATCTGGTGCTCAGGATCCCTTTAAGGGGTCACAGGGTCAAGTTGAGGTGTCACAAGATTATTATGGAGTTTAAAAAAACATCTTTTCTTTGCTGTTTACTTTTCACACAAATAGTTTTACATTTTCAGGCCACTAAAAAGTAATCTAATTAGCAATCTAAGAAGGTAAAACAATGGCTGCTGGAAAAGCTCACAGCTTACATTTATATGTAAACTTTGTTGAGAGGTCGCGTTTTGACTTCGTTTTGCTTTAAAGGGTTGCAAGCCAAAAAAGACTTAAAATATTAAAATACGGATGAATACAGGTTTATTTTTCCTTTTTCTTGTTGGTTCTTGTTATTAAAACAAACAAAGTGAACACGCCATTAGGCAAAAACTTCTTTACAAGATGTCTATCTGATATTGCTGTTGCTAAATTTAAGGATTTGATTCCATCAGCTTTTAATTCATTACCAAGTTACAAAGTAACGGAGGACTCCTGTGCTGATTTCAGTCCCTCCCAAATCGGTCATTTTGTTGACAGTGCTGCAGGCTTGCTGCAAATGACACTCGACTCTGTTGCCCCTCTAAAAAAGAATATAATAAAACCAAGACCGTTAGCTCCATGGTATAGCACTGAAACTCGCAAATTAAAGCAAATATCTCGGAAACTTGAGAAGAATTTGCGTTCCACCAAACTGGAAAATTCTCGTTTAATTTGGCAAGACAGTCTTAAAACGTATAGGAAGGTCCTCAAAAATGCCAGAGCAGCGTACTACTGATCATTAATAGAGAAAAATAGGAACAAGCCCAGGTTTCTTTTCAGCACTGTAGCCCGGCTGACAGAAGGTCACAGCTCTATTGAGCTAAGTATTCCCATAGCTCTTAATAACGACTTTATGAGCTTTTTAATGATAAACTATAACTAATAGAAACAAAATTCACCAAGACTGCCTTTAACTGGCACAGACTTATCTCTAAACTACAGAACTTTATAACAGATGTAAAACCAGATATATGTTTAGACTGCTTTGCTTCACTCAATCTTTATCAAAGTAATTCAATTATTTCTTCATCTAAACCATCAACCTGCCTCATCATGACTAGGCTACTTAAAGAAGTTTTACCCTTAGTCAACACTTCTCTACTAGATATAACCAGTCTGTCTTTATTAACAGGCTATGTAGTACCCAAGTACTTTAAAGTAGCTGTAATTAAACTTCTTCTGAAAAACACCAACCTTGATCCAGATGTTTTAGCCAACTATAGACCTTCCATTTCTCTCTAAGATTCTTGAGAAAGCAGTAATCAAACAGCTGTGACTTTCTGCATAGCAACAGCTCATTTAAGGTATTTTTAGTCAGGATTTAGAGTTCATCATAGCACAGATACAGCACTTGTGAAAATTACTAATGACCTCCTAATTGCATCAGACAAAGGACTTACCTCTGTACTGTATTTGATACCATTGACCATCATATCCTATTACAGAGACTGAAATATTTAATTGGCATTAAAGGAACTGCTCTAAGCTGGTTTAAGTCTTATTTATCAGATCAATCTCAGTTTGTACATCTTAACGATGAATCCTCCATGCACGCCAAAGTTAGTCATGGAGTCCCACGTGCTCGGTTCAATCCTGTTCCCTTTATATATGCTTCCTTTAGGCAATATTATCAAGAAACACTCCATAAACTTTCATTGTTATGCAGATGATACTCAATTATATCTATCGATCAAGCCAGATGAAACTAATCAGTTAACTAAACTTCAAATGTGCCTTCAGGATGTTAAAACCTGGATGACCTGTAATTTTCTAATGTTAAACTCGGATAAAACTGAAGTTATTGTTCTGGGGCCCAAACACCTCCGTGACGCATTATCCAAAGAGATTGTTACTCACCCTGGCCTCCAGCACCACTGTGAGGAATCTTGGAGTTATCTTTGATCAGGACATGCAGTTAACTCTCACATTAAGCAAATTTCAAGAACTGGTTTTTTTCACTCATGTAATATTGCAAAAATCATGTACTGTCTAAAAATGATGCAGGAAAACTACTCCATGCATTTATTACTTCTAGGCTTGATTACCGATATTCTTTAATATCAGGCTGCTCGAAAAAGTCCATAAAGACTCGTCAGCTGATCCAGAATGCTGCAGCACGTGTTCTGACAGCAACCAGGAAGAGATCACATCTCTCCTGTTTTAGCTTCTCTGCATTGGCTTCCTGTAAAATCTAGAATAGTATTTTAAATCCTTCTTCTCACCCACAAAGCTCTTCATGGTCAGGCACCATCTTATCTTAAAGAGCTCATAGTACTTTACTAGCCCACCAGAGCACTGCACTCCCAGAATCCAGAGTTTCGTGTGGTTCCAAGAGTCTCCAAAAGTAGAATGGGAGCCAAAGCGTTCAGCTATCAGGCTCTTCTCCTGTGGAACCAGGTTCCAGTTTGGGATCAGGAGGCAGACACTATCCCCACATTTAAAGGTAGGCTTAAGACTTTCCTCTTTGATAAAGCTTATAGTTAGGGCTGGCTCAGGGGAGTCCTGAACCATCCCTAAGTTATGCTGCTATAGTTCTAGACTGCCGGGGGACATCCCATGATGCACTGAGCACCTGCATGTTACTAACTCGACCTCTTCACTTTCCCGGAGTCTTGTGCTCTCTCGCCCCTCTCCTCTCTCCTCCTATCGCTTCCTGCAGGTGTTTGTGGCTCTGGAGCTGTGGAGTCTGGATCTGTGGTTGGAGTCACCTGCTGCCTCCATGTTCTGCTCGACACCCCCTGCTACAATTCTCCATGTCTCTCTCTCTCTGTGTCTGTCTCTTCTCTGCCTCTCTTTCTCTTTCTCTGTTTCTGACTTTCTCTCACCACCAACCGGTCGAGGCAGATGACCAGCCACCCTGAGCCATGGTTCTGCTCGAGGTTTCTGTCTCTTAAAAGGAAGTTTTTCCTTGCCTCTGTCGCCTAGTGCTTGCTCTGAATTGTTGGGTTTCTGTAAATCTAGACTTACTCTTTTTTGAAAAGTGCTGTGAGATAACTGTTGATGTGATTTGGCACTATATAAATAAAATTGAATTGAACTGAACCCAAAACAATTGAAAAAAAATGTCAGACCCTTCTTCACAAATAGTTACATTTACATTCTTGACTTGTAATGAAATATTTTCCATCACTTATAGATTCAATACAATTTTCACCACTGGGTGCGTTTCTCTCAAGACATTTTTCTTCTCGATCTCAAAACCTAAGTCTTTGCTCTCGAAGCAATTTCTTGCTCATCTCAGGATTTTTCTCTTGCTGTGGAGATAATGTCATGGGCGTTGACACGTTCCTGTTGGCCAGTCGGGTGAGCACCATCTTGTCCTGGGAGTCATCTGAATCATTATACCATTGTCACCGGCATAGATGCGCTGCCTTAGTTGAGCGCGGAAGCTAGCGTTGGCTAACTAGCAGCCAGCCAGGCCACTTCAAAATAAATAAATACACTTTTAATAGTCAAACTGAAACACTGGCAGTGAGCTCCAGCCCCACTGCCAGTACCAGAAACAAATCTAGCTCCATATTATGGATATGTAGGAAGAGTGATGAATCATGAGGTTGAAGAAACACACAAAAACATTAAAATTCTATTTCTATTCTAATTCTGCATGCCATGTAGCTTGACCATAGTTACCATAAAATATGTTGAGGAAGAATATTCATCATGAAGTACAGTGCACCCTGTGGTTTAGTGAGCTGTGGCACTGCGATTTCGCATGCCTGCGGTCAAGAAAAGTTGACTTGAGGACACACTGCCAGCAGTTGGCGCTTATAATTTAGCAGAAGAGCACACATGCGCATCATGTAGCCCGAGCTGTCATCACATAGGGACACGTGAAGTAACCACACATGTACACTAAAAGGATTACAACTACAGGCATCCCTGTCATAGCTGCAAATGTGCCCCCATACGTTATCTTTTTATAACATATTACACAAGGTGTTAGTAGCAGGCTAACTCGCCCCGTGGGTTTGCTGTACAGTGTAGAAGTCTGCACCTTTAAGCGTGCCGAGTGCACCGAGTTCGTGTGTCCGTAAAGGCGCACGATACGACCGAACACTGCTGACAGTCCGTTTTGCCGCTTAGAATACAGTAGGACAGTGTACCTACAGTAACCTGGCAGGTCCTACTAAAATGTCTGCGTCTTTAAAAAGAACTATTTGCCGAGTGGTGCATGATGTCAGGCTGCCTGCACTCTTCATGTGAGCAGCGTTCACTTCCTGCAAAGGGATAGAAGCGGGCAGAGAGAGAAAGACAGAGTGGGATATAGAGAGATGGGGGACGAGCAGCCAAGATAGGACTGGAGTGATATAGAGTGAGCCATCGGACGAGGGGAAACTGGGGCCTGCTTCTTTTTTTTTTACACCCCGCAAACTTTATAGGTTGTCCGAAGAGAAAGCCTGCCACATCTGCGCCAGCTGACGGCCGCAGTTTATGGAATAGCGACATATATCGGGTAAATATATTCCCTTCTGTCTTGGCTTGATGTTTACAGTTCCTGATTTGTGTGACGCATAGGTTTTACCATGCATTATTCCCTCGCTTCTCCTTCTTTATAGGTACGATAAGCAGCTGCACACACCGATAATCTGCTGACAGGGAATTGATTTAAATAAAACTACCAGCTAAACTAATTTAGACTCTTAAACTTTCATGAAGTAATATCGCGAAATGTGAAGGTTTTATCAAGCACCACGAGGAGTATTTAATCAGACTGATCATATTTGTAGTTCCCAAATGTCATTGTAGTCCAATTATAATGTTGGGCAGCACTTTGAAACACTTAACCACAGGAAATAGTGTTGTCATTAGTTTCAACTGTATGAGTGGAGAAAGTAGCACGACATCTTGCGTCACGATGAAGCCAAAACAATTCTCCACCCATAATGCATCCATTGTTGTGCTATATGTTTCATGATTGCGACAATGGATACTGTACACAAATCAATTGAAGTTGCTGGTGTTGTCAGGACCATAATTCCACTAGTGAGTATAATGCAATAGGCTACTGGCTTCTCAAATCCTCAACCATAATCATTTTCCTTGTATTTAAATTCCCAACATATAT
>NC_048422.1:16351950-16369450 GCF_013103735.1 Etheostoma cragini
CCCCCCCCCCCCTTTCTCCTGTGTATACGGGTGCAGTGTGAGTGTTTCTAGCCAGTATGTTTGTGGCAATTTTCTTCATTTCCTGTTACTTTCCTTCCCTCCCACATGTGCTATTTCTCTCTATCACCCTTCTTATTCTCTAGTCTGCCATCAAGCAGTGTGTTTGTTCTCAAGATGACTATGGAAAAAAAAAAAACTGCAAGTTGGTTATGGTCTATATTTTTTTTATCTATAAGTGTGTAACTCTACAGTAGCATCCTGGTCCTGGCCAGGTGTTGCACAGGCTGGAAGTTGAAACAACAGCTTTCCTTATAGAGTCATATGAATCATGTAAGGAGCGTGGTGTGAAGTGTGTAGCGTTCCTCACCATTTTACAGTTTTGAAGAATCCTACTTCAGATTGTTTGAGCGTTTTAGTGCCCATCTGTTTCTGCCTCCACCATATAGAAATATCATGGGGAAAACAAGATGTATTGTACTTTCCTTTTGGCCAACTAAAACAGTATGACTCCATACCTGCCAGCCCTAAGGCAAAGCAAAGACAGCTTTTGTCAAGGTAGTTCATGATGTCCCCCCAGCCCCCCCTCCCAATATGGAGAAATCAGTTTGGGGTAATTGGAGTTTGTGCTGCCAGGTTTCTATCGTCAGTGTTAACACAACATACATGGAAAATGTGGGAAGTTTTTATCTTTCTTTCTATACGGAGGCCTTCCACCAACTTGTCTTTGACTTGGATGTCCGCCAAAGGGTTATGATGGCTCTCAACAGCTGTATTGGTCTGTGTGTGCATGTTAGCATGTGTGTGTGTGCTCTAGCTGTGTCCTGGGATGCCCTTCCTCCATAGGCCTCACATTATACAGCATTCCACAAGGGGGCCTCGGGCTGTGTGCAAGTGGGGAGTGTCAAGGAGAGAGAACGACAACACAGTTTCAAATATAACCGATGCGGATACTGACAGAGAAGGTGA
The DNA here is from genome assembly GCF_013103735.1 of Etheostoma cragini. Lineage (NCBI taxonomy): Eukaryota > Metazoa > Chordata > Actinopteri > Perciformes > Percidae > Etheostoma > Etheostoma cragini. Next base: position 16,352,917 of record NC_048422.1, read on the forward strand.
AAAAGGGAGAGAGTACAACGACTGTGAGAGTCTTGCCTCATTTAGAGTATTGCGTCATCTCTTGTTATACCCATAAATAAAGAACAGTTGATGTTGCCTCAACATATTGATACACTGTAACAACAAACAAGCTCTAAAGCTTTGTAAGAGACCCATAAAGGTGATTTCCACCCTTTAATTCTTAGACTGCACATATTTTAGAACAACAGTAACACACTTAATTGATCCAAACTACATTTAAAACCTAGAGTTTTTGTCCCGAGTGCTGCTTAATATGCTGTGTGTGTGTGTGTGTGTGTGTGTGCCCTCATGCTGAGTGCATTTTTTATCTGCACTGGATATGCGTGTATACTCATGTGGGGAGTGTGTTTATGTCTGTTTGATTTTTCTTTCCTGAGATGGTGATGAGTCATTGCTGATGGTATGCGATACAGGGAACTAGTCATACATCATATTCTCATACATCTTCTACATAGAACTGCTGCTGCTGGTGCTGCTGGTGCTGCTGGTGTGTTCAGGCTTGTTGGTTGCTGTTAATGGAACAGAAATTTGAGCAGGTTAACTGTGAAGAAATGTCTTAATACTGAATGTATTGTCAACACAGTGAGAAATATGAATTGCATATTTTATTAGAAGCTGATTCTAATTATATCTGATTCTAATTATATATTTCCTGGACCAATCAGTTGGCCTGCACTGCAGCACCCAGTAGCCTAGTTTCTAATTGACTGTATAGGTTTCAAGGTGTTTTTTTCTTGAAGTGGCAACAATTAAAATCCGAGTGTAATTTATACTTAACTATATCCAGGTTTGCATGGCACTGGTTCTGTTTGGCCAACATGCAAATGTTCTCTAATTTTTTCTCTTCCGGCATTTTTCATAGAGCACTAACATTATTTAATGTACCGCAGAGAAGGAAAATAAAGTTTGGTTCTCTTCTTAGTGAGGTCATAGGTCTGTACATATGAGAATAGTTCAGTAAAATGCCTGGTAAGTTGGTACATTTCAATGTTCGCCATCCAAAAGGTTTGAAAGATACAAACAGAGGAAGAGTACTCAATTTGTGGGTTTAAAGGGATATAAATTCTCCTGGAATGCAGATGGATAGTAAGTTGAAGGTCCCGTGACCTTGCCTTGTCATCATATTTTCTTATCAAAGCCAAAATTAAGTTGAGAGTTACATCAAATCAGATTGACTGCTAAATCTGTGAATTTGGCAGCGTCGCTAAAAAATAAATTAACTTAGATAAACTAAATTACGTTCAAATGACCAATGTTCCCCTAGTCTGTCTTCTAACTGATACACAGTAGCGGCACAGGAGGTAACCTGCATCAATAGTAAAGAATGTTTGATCAGGAAGAGGGAAATAATCAAACAAGTAAAGATCAGCCCTCAATGATAATGAACATGTAAAACATAATCAATAAAGATGGCATGGAAGATTTGCATATTAGCTGCATTATTTTACAGCCAAGCTACATGTTTTTGGTGTAAAATGTGATTGCCAAAGCCACAAAAGAGGGTTGGGCACTTCCTCAAATGCACTGCTCATTTAATATGTAATGTAACAGACTTTTTTTCTTGGAATTCAGTACTCCCCTAGTTTTAGCATCACTTTAAGAACACACAGATTTAAGGATTTAAAAAAGGCAAAATAATAATTTGTATATCAAATCCTAATCCTGTGTTACCTTGAATTATATTCTTCATTCACTGTGGAGCCTTGTAAGAAGACAATTTTTCTTTTAACAATTCAGGGTAACAAAGGGTTAGTGATTGATATACAACATGTATTGAATGTACTGTATGTGTGTATGTATGTATGTACGTGTGTATGTATTTAGGTATGTATGTATATATTGCTTTAAAATTAATTTCTTATTCCTCCAGTGGTTTGTAACCCACACATCAATGTAGCTAATGGGCTAGGTCTCTGCTGCTACCATTTAGTTTAATTTTTGTCATGTACTGTGCACAAAAACATGGGTACAGTCTATTTATGTATGCTGAAATACAGAAACGTGGAAAAATAATGAGGAAGAAAATGAAAGAAAGAAAGGATCAGCAAAAGCCATTAGGAATTAAGAAAGGTAACTGATTCGGGCTGCTTTGGCTTGCTACTTGCTTTTCAGGAAGCCTTCCAAGAATTTAGACAATGAACAGTAAACATGGCATGTTCCTCATAACAATTCCACATTAGATCTCAAAGATCACGTGGCTATTTTTCTCAGAATCGACTGCGCCCACACCACACACATTGCAGATAACTGTAGCAGCTAAATCTCATTTACCCTGTGTATGTACTGTACTTACACTTGACAAGGAGCTCTCACAAACTGACAAATGTGCAGACTCTCTCTCTCTCTCTTTCTCTCTCTCTGGCTCTCTATTTCTCTCTCCCTCTCTAGCTCGCTTTCTCACTCTGTCTCAGAGATTTCTGGTAAGTGACATGTTTGGCCGTTGGCATAGTGCCTAGCAAGATCACATGGCATGAATGTCGTGCCTGTGTTATTTGAATGTGAGTGTGTGTGTGTGTGTGTGTGTATCATGTCTGCATTTGTGCTTGAGTTTAAAAAAAAAGAAAAGAAAAGAAAGGGAGCATGTGCACATTTGATTGTTCCAAGTATTTTCAGCATGAATAGGAGCACGTAGCCATAGCCGAGAATTACACAGTGCCAAGAAGTATGACGAGGATATATTTCTAATACGGTCATGAGATTGCATTCTTAAACTGGATAGAAAATTAGATTTTGCACAATAATACGTCATAGTCAAAGCTATTTAAGCACATTAAAAATTCATGAAGGTTATGGAGCCGTATAGAGAGCTTATTTCACTTGTGATACTATGCATCAGGGGCGATTCTAAAAAGCTTAAAAGGTTTCCAAGTTGTTCATACTGACTGTAATCATTCAGTATTAACTGGTACTTAAATTCCAGTTCTGGGAACCATGGTTGAACTCCTTTCGTGTATTAAATTCACAGTTTGTCTGGGCGCACGCCCATAAGGTCACTGGCAATCACTTAAATATTTTTAGAGAGGAATGTGTGAGCTTAAATCAACTTTTTAAACATTTACTATCTTTGCAAAGGTTTTATTGTAACTGAAGACAGTAGTCGGATACGTTTTCTCAAATCCTTAGCATGTCAGCGAGGGGGACACTACATTTACTGTGAAAGTCAAACCTATAATTCGGTGGGATGACGCACACGGGCATGCACAAACACACACACACGCATTCACAAACATAAATAAACACTACAGAATCACGCCGATACATTCACTTACACAGAAGCAGAGAGAGAGAGAGAGAGAGAGAGAGAGAGAGAGAGAGAGAGAGAGAGAGAGAGAGCGCACACACCCACTGTGGATGGCATTTATCCTTGCAGCCCACCTCAATTTTCCATGCCATTTTGCTGTCTGCTGTAAATAATTAAATTGCTGCAAACTTCAAGCCTTCTCTCAAGACTTGTAGCAGTAAACAAAGCTTGCTAATTAGTGCATAAGGAAGTAAGTGAGGAAAGCAAATAGGCTGACCCCTTCTCTGTGGCGATGATCTGTCCTGTATGTGCTCTTCATGGCTTAACAACCTGGCAGAATACTGGTAAGAGCCAGTGGAAAAAGACAGGAATCTGAGACGGGTAGTTTGTAATACCCCTCAACCCTTCCCATTTTCACAGCTAACATACGTTAGCAATTATTACTAAATCACAGCATAACCTTCTTGATGCTTTCATCACATGTGCGTTCCCTGCAGAAGGTGAAAGCCACTCTGACTTTAAATTTTGCCCTGACTTTTATTGGTTTGTAATATATTAAAATGCTAGAAATGGAATTTGTGGTTATTCTGATGGCAACAATTCATTTTATCATCCATTGATGTACAATGTACACTTTTTTGTTGTTGCCAAAAGTTAGATGAGAGGATTAATACAGCTCTCTTATCTGTCTGTTTAGTATGTAGCTGCAGCCATGAGATGGTTAGTGCATCTATAAGTAAGCCCGAAAACGGGGAACAGCTAGACTGGCAAAGTAAAAAAAGAAAAGAAGAAAAAAATTAAATCTGCCTATCCCTCACTATTTAGTACGCTATTCCTGTTTATTTCATCCATACAAAAAACGCTGGTTGGAAATCACTACGCCAAAAAATAGTCCAGCACATAAACCCCTGTAAAACCACAAGTTGTTCTTATGATATTTTATATGTTCGTTTAGTTCAATGTTTTGCGCACGCCAATTACATACAAAGGAAATACAAAGAGGCAAACAGAAACAAATTTGCACGTGCCGATCAAATGATGCATGTGAATTACTTGGACTGCAGTTGACAATTAGCTGATTAGCTAACACTGGCGTATTTACAGAAATGTTGATTAATGTGCATTGTCCTAATCAAGTAAATAAATCTTCAATAGTGTCAGTCCATCAGCAAATCCAAATGACCTGACTTTAAAAGTAAAAAAACAAAACAAAAAAAAACATGATGTTATCTCCTTAAGAAGGACTTTGTATACCTTTGTACAGGATCATGCAATAGTAAGGAAGTGTTCATTTTGTAACTGGAACTGTCACATGTTTAAGCAATAATAATTCACTCATCCTCACCTGACCCCCATCTACATTATGTACAAATAACTGTGCATAGGACTTTTGTGCTGTTTGTGGGTGCTTCCTCATGTTGTTTACTCAATCCAGACTTGAGACAGAGATAAACGAGCTCTGTTTGCATAGGTCAGCTAGGCCCCTTTTCAGAGTGTGATCAGGTTAACCAAGGTGGCATGTTATTTGAGCACATGTATGCTAGCTAAGTCTGATGTGCTGACTGGAAGTTTCTTAGGTCACAGAAATGTGTGTGTGTGTGTGTGTGTGTGTGTGGGCGAAGGGGGTCGGCTTGTGGTGTGTGTGTGTGCGAGGGGGGGGTATGCACTCAAAATAAATGTGTATGTAATGCTGTGCACTTGAACAAACAGTCTTTTATGATACATTGTAACCCAAGACCATGTTATTAATTTTATCATTTGAAATGCTGCATGTCATGAGACTTTCTTTTGATTCACCTACCCTGATCATATCAAACTGCATTTTGTTCCCCCACTGTTTTTTCTTCGTTTGCATGAAAGAGAATGAATTAAAGCATTCCGTCTGCTCTGATTGAAAAATGTACATGGGGCACTCAGTAGATGTGGGCACTGCTCTCCCTGTGTGTCTTTGTGTGGGTGTGAATTTGTGTATGCCTGTCTGTAGACAGTGGGGCACTGATGCTGAAAGATGTGTCCTCATTTTTGCATTGCACTGGGCTCCTCTGGCGGTCATGTTGGGCTGCTCTGATGTCACGCATGTGTCACTGCAAAACAACAGCGCAGGCTTATCAAAATGGAATCTTTATCCTTTCCATATCTCCCTCCTCTTTCTACTTGTGTGTCACTCTCTTCCTGTCACTCACTCTGTTATTCACTGTGCTAAATGCACTGGAAACTTTAACATACAATTTGTCATTGAAACCCCCCACCTCCCCCCACCCACCCCTCATGAGGCAGGAGAAAAGCAGCTGCTTTGCTGGAAGGAATTAAATGCTGCATTCACACTTCTGGTTCCACAATCCTATCAGAGCACAACCTCATTTTTTGTTTTTTGTTTTAATTCCTCGAACCTTGCCTGCCCCGGTTTGATTGACATTCTTGCTGTAGCAGCTATCCAACATGTTTATTTGTTCTTGGATGAACATCTACTTAGGTAACATGTCGCACTCTTCCAACATGTTAATACTTATAGACTGTTACATTGCGTTGCAGCAAACAGTTTTCAGCTGAAATCAGACAAGTCTAGAACTTGCAAAGCCCTTTAGTCTCATGGAATGAGCATAGGTTAGGGGAGGGTAGGAAAGGACAGGCCGTCTAACAATGTTACATATTCTTTTGTGATATTTTGCTGGAGAGCAAACTAGTTATTCTTTCAAGGCACACCCCTCAACATCTCTGTTAAGTACAGCAAATTTCCGTTATTCCGTTAAATCTTTTCATTACATGGCATCTGCTTGACTTGACTGTACTTTTTGTTTTTCCATTATGAAAACAAAGTTCCTAGTATTTTTTGGTCTAGAGGACTTGGATCAATGAGGCTGTGAAATTCATAAATAACTTTCTTTTTTTTTTTATAATTTTACCTAACATTTCTGTTATCGGTTTGAAACTCCCCTAGCAAATCAAATAGTCTCTTTGAGGTTTAAATGTCTGGGAAGTCCCCACCTGTCAGTAGAATCAATAAAGTTCCTTGGATGAGTATAAAACAGCAACTTTTTGCTTGCGTTGGCTTCTAGATAGCATTTGACCTGGATGACTAAGAATCTTAGGCCTAGTCCACATGTCAACGTTTTTTTTTTTTAAACAGGGTTTTTCCTTTGGTTGATATAGCCCCAGTCAAGCAAAGAAGACGAAGATGATGTTGGCCAGTCAAAATCCTGAAAAAAAGCTCTTACTGAAAGACTACCTACCAACTAAAAGTTGGATGGTCCCCTTTAAGACTTAAGAATTGTTGGATTATGTAGCAGTGACCTTAGTAGAAAACAAATGGCATTTCTAAAAGTCTTCACTCTGGCCGGAGTTTTGCCAAAAACTTTTTATATACTTTTTTTTATAAATGCCTCTGTACGTGTGAACTAGATTTGATTATTTATTTTTTTAAACATGCAGGAAGGCCCAATTTTACTGTGGTGTTTTGTTGCGATTAAGCTTCTTGCTAAATGTCCGCTAGCCACTGGCTAATTTATGCAGCACTATGTTGTCCATCTCAGCCAAGAACAGAGAGATGAGTATGTATGTCAATACAGGCTGAGGATTCATTTCCACACACTGCGTCTGTAGTCACTTGTCAGACAGTCCGGCAAAAACGCAGGTCTTTCCGTTTGATTAGAATGCCTGCAGAAGAAGTTAAGTCTGAATCAACTTTGGAAGAAACGGTAGCCAACGTTAACCGGCTATCAGACCTGTCAGTCGCGGCGTGCTTGTCCCGTACTTAAAAAACATTTGAAACACCATAAGGTAAAAAACAAACACATGTACTGATCTGCCTGGGATGTTGTGTAACAAAAGTTGTCTGTGTCCTGCAATAACAAAGCAGTTGCTTTAGCTCTCGCTTCGTTGCCTTTTTATTTTTTCTAATTTTCAGTGAAATAAAGCTGCCTTCAAGTGCGGTCAGAAACGTTTGTTTCCTCCAAAGTTCTAGTGAAGACAAACTACAAAATATTAGGATGTTTGCTTCATCCGATAAATCAAGACAAAAACATCAATAAACAGCAACATTTGTATTAAAGGAACACACCACCGTTTGTTGAAATAAGGCTGATCACGGTGTCCCCTAGCTGTAGGTAGGTGGGCCAACGCATTTTTATTTGTATCAGTGCATGTATTGTTTTAGACCGGTACAACACCAGCAGCAATTGTAATCCTGCGTGATCTCTGCGCCTATGTAGCGGTGCTTCGGCTGTCCGCCCAATCTGGCTACGTCTGGTATTAATCTGCACTGCTATTTGTACTCGTTGTGAATACGCAGGCCACAAGAAGTAATTAGGTTGTTGTTGTTTTTTTGTTGGCAAACATTTACTCACAACATGCTAACTGGCAACATAGGATTCCATTGACTACGTAAAGCTAACTAGTGGCGGTGCTGCCAATGTTGCACCGGGCAAACACAATGCATGCACGGAGACAAAAAGTGCATTGGCCCACAAATCTACAGCTAGGAGACCGTGATAAGCCCTATTTCAACAAATAGTGGCATATTCCTTTACTTCTAAATCAATCTGTTAAACAGATCCATATTAAAAAACGGACACTTTGTTCTAATCAAAAGAGATTCCACCTTTGCATTACTGAATCCAAAATGTCAGCTTCACCACAGAGGCTTCAATGGTGGAGCATTTCATAGTACATACTGCAGTATGTAGGGTGACACCTTTTCTTACCCAGTCCATTCACATGGTGTCTCTTTTCTGTATAGTGTATGCGTGTGCAGGATCACCACTCATATGCTTTTACTTCATTCTGATAAATCCTACTTCACTGTCCCGTGCACCATGAAAATCAAATCGTGTTTGGAAAAAATGCATACAGAGTGTCACCACTGAAACACATACACTCTCAAACACACAGACCTCCTGTGAAATTTTATCTAATTGTAGTCCGTGTGTGACAGTCAGTGACACTCAGCAGACCATCTTATGGCCCTTGTTGTCCCCAGATGAAGGTCATGCTAAGGAGGAGGATATCAATAGGGTTTTAGGGCCCTTTTAAACAAAGTGCAAGCAGTTGTTCAAATCTGCTGTGTTTCAGCATACTTGTGTATCAGATGTCTTGTGGCCAGGAGTGCTAGCACAGCAGTGACACACCTGCTTTGTAAGTGTACTTGCAAGAATAAATTATCAAGGAGATCTAAAAGAAGGCATCAACTAAAGCCAATTAGCTCCTTCTTAAACCTGTACACTCTCACTCCACAATCACAGTTAATGAGGGAGTACATTTCAGATGCCACAAAGGCTTCTCCCGAGAATAAACCCGATATCGGCAGAAGGCAGGAGTTCAACACCCCTACTTTGAGGTCAAGGGCAAATTATGTTTGTTTCAGTTCACTTTTTCTGTAGGTGAATATAGTTTTTCTGCAATCAAACCTACATAGCTAAAACAAATTGAGTCTAGAACAGCTTTGCAATAAACCGTACTTTCATAAAGGTAGGATATGGAAAAGGAAATAATCCTCTACTTGACACTAATTAGCATATAGTCTCTAACTTTACAATTAGACTATAGTTAATTTTGCCAAGCATACCAAAATTTACACCAATATCAGTTTGCTCTTCGTTGAATATTTATTTTCAAAAAGGGAAATCTGCCTGAGCCCATCAGGCAAATCTGCCTGAGCACATCAAAACTGATACTTTGCTTGTAGAAGATAAGTGTGCACCAGAAGATAAGTGTGCACCAGCATGTAATTTAGGGCCCTCAGGCTCATGGAAAACATACAGTTCTGTGTTACGCTTTGGACACCCAACAGTCACATGGCGGCTCGGAGCTGTTGCCAATGTAAAGGATTTATTAGAAAGAAACTGTTCCAAAGAAAGAGAGATCACATAGCAGTCATGGTACTGTAGCATTCTGCATACACAGACCAATGCTGCTGCTTAACATACTAACATAGTCATTCTGCTGATGACCCCTGAATCATTTCTTGTTTTGGTGGACTCTCTCTTCCCTCCTTTTCTTCCTGTGCTACTTACGTGGCTTCCTTTAAAGTTGGAAATAAGGGGGAATTTTCAGTCTTGTGTCAGTGTTTGTTCAAAATATCTCAGCCTTGCGTGAGTCCTGGGCCTGAGTTTCCCTGCTGATCTAACGTCACACTTATGTGTTGCTATAAACTGAATGACCTGCTGGCCCCTGCAGTTCTGCAATATGAGCTTAGTATTACCAAAAAAAAATCCAAATGCCTTTGTCATTTTAACATTTTCCCTGTTCTCGTGTTATACTGTATTCTAGAAACCCTTTCCTGTGTCTATAGCAGGATTGTGTTTTTTTCAGATATTGGCAGTCTTGGAAGCCTCTGTGGTGAAGCTGACATTTTGGAGTCAGTAATGTGGAGGTGGAATCTCTTTTGATTAGAACAAATGGTTAGTTTGTTCATATCACTTGGCTTCATCTGTTGCCTTGCTCGGACAAGCAAACACCAAATGCAAACATTTGAAATGGAATTACAACATATACAAGTTTAAGTTAAGAATGACAATAATATTGATACAGACAATCAGGTCTATTTCAATCAGGCCTTTTAGTATTTTTATTCATTTTTTCCCAGCATTTTGTATTTGTTTTGTTTTGGCCTCAACAGCTCTTTCCTTATCCAGAAGTCTTTTTTTCTCTATCACTCCGCCTGATTTCCCTATTCCTCTCTACCTCTCTTCTCCGTGTGACTGAGTTTTGTCAACTTCTGTCTTGTTCTTTTCTATTTGCATTTTTCACACACCCTCTTTCTGTCGAATCTCCTTGTGTTCTATCTCCTCTTTTCCACCCCCCCCATTTCTGCCTCTCTCAATCTAATCACCCCTTATGTACTTTTCAATTTGTCTCCCTCTTCTATCTCTATGCTTTTGGGCACTATGTTCCCAAAAGCCATCATGTATATTCAAGTGTATGTGGGTTGATATGCTTCTGTGTATGGATGTGTGCAGCAATCCCGATGTCCTAGTCAACAGAGTTTGGTGTGATGTACCGTAGTATCGCTGCTACTGTTTGTTTGTTTACCTCCCACAGCCACTTGGAGTTCATTAGCAATGCATTTGCCTCAGGAGGATCATCCACACACAGTCACAAATGCACACACACAGACATGCTCTTCCTCTCTTTGCTACTGTCTGGTTTTCTCTCATGCCCATCACCAGAGCTACAAGCTAAACTGACAGGTATTCCAATGCAAGCACAACTTTGTGTTTGATAAAGTCTCCTATAATTTGTGACACGTCCAATATTTATGTGCACTGAGAGGTTGTTAACTTGCTGCAGTGCTTTCCACGAAGCTGCTTTTATGAAGGCTATTTGCATCTCTCCCTTATAAGACGAACAGATATGTAAACAGTACATGGGCTACAATACGGTTCTGGGACACGTTTCAGTTCGATTCTATGTTGGAATGTTTCTGTGCTATTTGGTGCGTTTCTATAAAAGAAGCATTGCCCATCTTCAAATAAATATAAATTTTGTAAAAGGGACCGGGAAATAGCAAAGCTAGGACATGCTAATATTGTAACTTCATTGGCTAGCCACATGACCAAATGACACACACAGCCCCATGTTAAATGAAACAGCCTCCTTGCTGCTGTAATCCTAAAGACAGTACCTCAACCATAGGTCCACCTTACACAGCCATTGTGAACACTCCCATAATAATCATACAGTATTAGGCGTATCTTCGATGATACAACCAGATACCAGTTCATATCGGTGAATCTTTATACCCCTAATTGATGTTATTGTTAATTTTCACAAATGACAATTGAGCTTTTAACTGATATACTGAATCATATAAACACATTTATCAAATTCTGAAAATGATTAATGTGAGAATCCAAGTCTCAAACATCAAGTGTAACTGAATTACATATAATCGTGTTGAGAACATCTACAAAAGTTGTTATGGCTGTCATGATTAATAACAAGCTATGTGTTCGGATAAAACTGAACACAGCCCACATAGCCTAGTTCCAAGTATCAGGTTTTAGAATTGATGTTGTTCAGTTAATTTGCGGTGTGTCCACTGCCTCAATTTTGGTCACTTGAAATGCTTGAAACAAGCTGTGAACACAACCCTCAAATGATCATCTCTTCGTAGAAATGGCTAAATTGTTAGCATGCTGTTGCCTATTTGCACATCCAGCAGATTAGGAGACGCATTATTGGGTTTTATTTGGAGTCGTGTTTCTGTACATTTAGCCAGTAAGTCCAATATTCACTTTCCTTTAAGCTCTGTTTTTAGTGTCTACAGACTCCTGAGAAAAATAGGTCTCTAATGTTCACCAACTAGCTGCTAACTTTCTATCTCTGCTTTTTGGTGCTGGGCAGGTAGGTGACAATGGGTTTATCAAATATGATTTGCATAACATAGCTCTCTGCTGCAGAATGACATGCTACCTTTTACCTGGCTGGAAACACCAACACAGGATTTTCCGGTGCCCACCGGAAATCTGTGACCTTTCAGAATATGTGCTCTGTAAAATCAAAATTGGGCAAAAGCTTCACTAAAAACTATATAAAAATAGCATTCTTTCTCTGTTAGTCTCGTTTGCTGTTACATGTCATTTATGATCATCCGATGAAAAATTATAAAGTTTCAGAAACATATCAAAGTTACATATGGTCACTTTAATGGAAATAACCCAAACTTCAACAAATCAATCAGCTTACAGTCCAGTCCAAAATTCCCAAAAACTGTACTATATTAATCAGGACAAACAAATCAGCTCCAGTTCTTAACTATCAAGTGCTGATGTATTAAATGAATACTACTAAACTAATTGTGACAAGATGACTTTATATTCACATTGTCCTTTTTACAGTATATTGCCAGAGACAGCATTGTGCCGTTAGTTAAACCTGAAATTCAGCCACTTTTTTTTTTTTTCCTACTCAGACCACAAGTTATATTATTGGTGCATTTTGAGTGAATTCAAGTGGAAAGATACCAGACAATAATCAGCCCACTACAAATAATTTCATAGTTGTCTGTTGGTTACATAACTGCATGAATCATAGCGAGTTTTTTTTTTCTAAGATGATTTTGATCCTGACTATGTGCAGACAACTTCACCCAGCAGGGACTTTACACAGAGAATAATGTTGCATTATAAGCAGTGATAAGCAGCCTCTCTTACTCTTTCTCTCGCTCTCGACATCCCATAATGATACTGAGACAGACTCCGGCAGACTCCCGCTCAGTCCCGATTGGTAGAACTGTTGCCAGGGAGCGTTGCCGTCTCAACGTGGATAGAATCTGTTGTCTGGTACACTTTAGACATGAGAACAACTGCAGGATCTGAATATTTATAACGAGGGAACTGTTCATATTGAGATTGTATAGAGGCAACATAAGCAGTAGAGGAAGGAGCTGTTCCTATTCAGCTCATTTAAAACATTTCTTATATGTATATGTCATCTAAATGTATGTTTATCATAGTTGGGTTTGACACAAACTTAACTTCAAGATTCAACTTAATGAGCTGTTCCATAAAGTACTAAATGGCAAAAACATGAATCATAACTGTGTTTGACTTTTAGTGTCCTGTTTGAATGTTTTCCGTTTGTCATTTGGTAGATAGCTACAGTGTAACTAGTAATTGAATCTTTTTGTGTTTGTGTGTGTGTATGTGTGTGTGTGCCATCTGGCGAATCATTTAATTTCTTCATATTATTTAAAAGTGTCTGGACCTGCTGCTACAGTTAATAACTGTGTGCGTAGGTATGAATGCTTGATTGAAATGGATGTAACACTTTCGAGCAGACAACAGCAATCTGAACAGCAATTAGATCTCATATCTCTACTCATAAACTATGCTGGCACTCACACACACACACACACACACACACACACACACACCTAACATACAGTGCCAAAAGTCACAGCCATGTATATAATGATGATTATAAAAACACGCCTTGGCATGCAAGAAACTTTGACATGGAAATGTAAACACACAGCGATAAATGAGAACACAAGCAGCAGAGTGGCACACACACACACAAACACACACACACACACACACACACACACATACGTACACACACACACACACACACACACACACACACACACACACACACACACACATAATCACCCGTTAGCCAGTGAGTGAGTTCATGCTTTATGTATATTTTTCCTCACGGATGTGCAAAGTCTATATTTGATGCAGGCAGAAGGAGGTTGCAATTTCCGTGCGAATGTTTGTGTGTGTATGCTCGTTTGAATGTGTTGGCTTTTCCTCATGATGTACATGCATAGTGTTCATTCAAATTCACTCATGCATACATTTATATGAACATGCGGCTGTGTACATGTGCAGTGTGGCACACCGCTGTCCTGTCTGCCTGACTCAACATATTCTCTGTTCACTCTTCTTTGCTCTTTCACGCTCCCTCCCTCTTCCTCTTTTCCGTCAGTCCCCCCCCTCCTTTCTGCCCGGCTGGCACGTACATGCATGTCTGTAGACTCTGTACTGTGCTTGCTGCTGTGGCACGCGCCAACCTCACTGCAATGCAGCCCTGTGTGCATTAATTGGCAGAGAGACAGTGGGTATGTGGTATGCAGGGCGGGGAGGATAGAGAAAAGGGAGCGGGGAGAAGCAAGAGGCGATGTAAGGACACAATAGTGACAATAACTGTTGGATGGACCGATGGACAAGCAGTCTGGCAGGTTCACAGAGGGACAGACAGACAAACAAACAGAATGTGTATTGCTGAGTGTGCACAGGGAGATTACCTGATTGTGTGTCGGAGTGTGTGTAAGAGAAAGGGGGGGAGTGTGTATATGTCTGTTTGCATTAGTATGTTTGCGGATTTGTGTCTCCTGCGTTTGACTGTGCTTTTTGTGTGTGCTCACTCATGTGTGCCTATATGTGCCGTGCAGATATTACACTGCAGGGGAAAAGCTCTCTAAACCAAAGTCTGACTCACTGTATTCAACGCTTTGTGATATCCTCGCTTTCATATTTCCGCTGTGACTGGAGAGTAAAAGTTTGCTCAGTTTAGCATAACTTTCTCAACTAATGTTTGTTTTTTTTTGTTGCAAAACACATGAAGCGCAGTGTGTCTGGATACTTTCTGGTGACACACTCCGTTATACAAATGCTGGGCGTCAGCTTTTTTATTTCTTTAACAGATTGTGTTGTGAGGTGAAAAGATGAAATGAGATTTTGAAATCACAAATGTTTACTGTCTTCATGTCTCTTCGACCACAATGCAGCGCAGAGGTCAGAGAGCTTCCTCCACTGTGTTTTTGCTCTGACAAGACTTACACAACACTTAATGTGTGTACGCACATACTGTACAAATGCATCTGTCACAGCAATGTTGCATTCTTATCCTCCCACACACATCTTTCTGGAACTTATCCTTTCTGTTAGCTGTTGTCTTTTATCTTTCCTTCCCTGTCACAGGCTGCAACATCTGGCTCCTGTCCTCCCTTATCCACATCGATAGAGCAACATTTAGTAAGGTTATCCCTGTCCTGGTTAAAAAATGTAACAACAGAAAATGTCACCTGAATAAGCTGAGCAAATAAAGTGGACATGTTCATCAATTGTTTAATTTACCAATTCACGTATAATACATGAATACACCAAAAAAATGTCTTTAAGGCTCTCTCCGCTTGTTTGTAGGTGTTTGGCAGAGAGGTCTTGCACGATTCAGAGAAAATACACAAAAAAAACACAAAAAACACTTCTCTAAAGTAAAACCTCTTTTTTTTAAACTATTGTCCTCCAATACATTGTAAGATAATGAGAAATACCTTGAAATGATGATTGTGTTTTTTTGATTAACCTTTTTAATTCTACAATTGGAAGGATAGGAGGTTTCCGGGCATCACATATAATAAAAGCTTCCAGTTTAGTAAAGCTTTGCTTTACCAAGATGTGACGCATTCTCTCAAGACTTGCGTCAAACAGGGATTTCAGAAGTTTCACTATTGGATGTTTAATTAATTAATCATGGCTATGACCTCGGTAAGCTTTTCTCATTTCTCTTTTGTCTTAGTCATCCCCCCCTCCCTTTCTGTTAGACCATATAGGAATCTGTGTCCAGGGGCAAGTGGCAGAAGTTGCTTCAACCTAATTGTCTTTCTCTACTCGTACTGTCCTCAAATGACTTTCTCTCTGTCTCAACTCTCCCCTCCCTCCCTTCTTTGCTTCTCTCTAGCTCTGCCCAGTCTCTGTCTCCGTCTGTAACTGTAGCCTGTTTTTTTTCTCCCTCCCACTCCCTGCGACGTATAGATACTGCATTGATCAGACACACGCGCGCAGACACATGCACACACACAGCCTCCCACTCCTTTCATCATTGATTCGCTCTGCTCTGCTCTGCTCTCTCTCTCTCTCTCTCTCTCTCTCTCTCTCTCTCTCTCTCTCTCTACACCGGCACTTGTTGAATTCAACCCTTGGAGAATAGAGAGAGGGGAGGGAACCAAAGAGAGGTAATGACAGGGAGGCAGAGGGAGGCTTTGAGACAGCGCTAGAATAGACTGTGAGCAGAGAGAATGGGGCTTTGGAGGATATAGAGATTGAAGATAGGCTGGGAAAGATAGACAGAGGAAAAGTCAGTCAAGACTGCGGAAAGAAAATCATCTTTGAGAAAGTGGGAATGACACTTTAATTGAAAGAGAGAGTCAACCAGACGGAGTACATCACAGTATTCTCCTTCCATCTCTAACTACTCCTCTTCTGTCCTGCTGTTGGTGTGCTAGTGTGTGCCAAGGCTCCATGGTGTGTTTTAACCAGAAGACTGGCTTACACAGGTCAGAACTGTCTGGGATAACTGTGAGTGCTTTTCTCTGCATTTGTGCATGCATGTGTGAGGTGAATGCTTGCGTGCCAGAGTACACAGTCATTTCCCTATGCAGCCTGTACTGTGTGTGTGTGTGTGTGTGTGTGTACATACTTTTATGTAAGTAAGCCAGAGTGCATGCCTGTCTGTATGGAGTGCATGAAGTGGGAGAGAGAGCGAGAGTGTGTTTGTGTGAGAGAGAGGCGGTGACATTTTTTTCACTTTGTATTCCTGGAAACTGTTCTGCAGCATTGCTTAATAATGAAACCTGTGTGTGTGTGTGTGTGTGTGTGTGTGTGTGTGTGTGTGTGTGTGTGTGTGTGTGTGTGTGTGTGTGTGTGTGTGTGTGTGTGTGTGTGTGTGTGTGTGTGTGTGTGTGTGTGTGTGTGTGTGTGTGTGTGTGTGTGTGTGTGTGTGTGTGTGTGTGTGTGTGTGTGTGTGTGTGTGTGTGTGTGTGTGTGT
>NC_048422.1:16374450-16391562 GCF_013103735.1 Etheostoma cragini
AAACGTTACCGTATGCTCAGATTCAATCAGATAGTGATATTATTGAAAACCCCCAATGAAAACGGGTTATTCAGTTCTGTAGTCTGCAAGTAACGTACAGAACCCAATGCTGTGAAAGAGATGGTTTTGAAAAGAAAGCAAAAAACAATTAATAGTGTGCTGTTTATATGGCCTTCAACTTCTATTGCTCTCCTAATTTCTGATGCTTTGTACAGCTGAAGTTTTGTTTAACTGCATTAAAGATCTCCTTGAATATGAATTTAAAAAAAATAAAAGATGAACTGACAATTGGGCCAACGAGAGAAAGGATAAAGCCCTAGAGTCTGCAAAGATAAATGGTTTGTCATATGAACAAAAAACAAAAAACTTTTTTCAGCAAATCCTTTTTTTTCTAAACTGGCAGGTACACAGGTGTTCATGACCCGAGGACAGCTTATGAATTGTCATCTATGTGCTGGTATCAAACACAAAGTCTTGCTTCGCCGTCTGCTAGCCACGTTCTTTGATAGGTGAGTATAAAGACTTGCACACCTAAGCAGAACAGTTTGTGTGATACTATAGGGGCCTACTGTTAAGATTTTAGTTTTTTGTATGACTTCGAACTCTACGGCTGTCGTCTCAACCCAACTTTCACACTCCATCTGTGGCCATGTTGTGCAATGCCTTGGTTGTGTGTGTTCCCATGTTTATCTACTGCATGTGCCTGATGCTGACTCTGCCCCCTGGTGTTGACTCTGTATCCCTGCAGAAACACTTTAGCCAATAGCTGCGGGACAGGTATCCGTTCTTCTACTAGTGACCCCAGTAGGAAACCCCTGGACAGCAGGGTCCTCAACGCTGTCAAACGTAGGTTTATTGTCCAAATCATTAAATATATGTGATCGAATTTTAAAAGAGAACAATTTGTCTAGTTTGATGTTGTTGTTTTTTCTCTTTTGCAGTCTACTGTCAAAATTTCAACCCCAACTTCAAGGAGAGTGAAATGAATGTGATTGCCGCTGACATGTGCACAAATGCAAGGCGTGTCCGCAAGCGATGGTTGCCCAAGATCAAATCCATGCTGCCTGATGGCATGGAGGTGTACCGTGCAGGAATGGGCATGGGTGCTGCTGTGGGTCTGGGCCTGGCACTGGGTGCCTCTCAACCAGGAGTACCCCTCCCCTTTGAGCCTGAGTTCAAGGCGCTAGAGCAAAGGTTGTATCCAGATCGTAAGAACCCTCTCAGGACTCACCCACCACTGACAGAGGGTAGCCCTGGGCCTGGGGCAGCTGCAGCAGAGGCAGAAGGTGAAGGAGTAGTCCAGGAGGAACAGGAGGAAGAGGAAGATGATTCTGGGTTAGATGGTGTAGACGGATCACTGGGGGCGCCAAATTTGATCCCAGGAGCTGAGGCAGGCAATAGTGGTGACACGCCGCCTGAGCAGGAAGTGGAAGGTTTTGGACAAGGTTTGAGGGTGAACGGACAGTGAATGTCCCTTTGGGCTGCCTCTGACATTGTGAAATCTGTATAACAACGCATTTTCCTTTGCTTGCTCTCTAACTCTAACATCTCTTCTACCACTTTTTCTTCTCCTCTGTGCTTCCTCGACAGGAATTTTTCAGCACAAAAGGCTGCGCTCGTAGATCTAACTATACCGGAATTTGTAACTCATGCATGTGCGCATATGTGCTTGTGTGCACGCATACTTACTGCTAGTGGAAGTAGATCACTCATAGTAGCAGTAGACACAGGCATGGCATTAGCACAATAAGAAAATCAACCCTTTCTGCTCCAACCTTATCTTAGTATATTCAGTATTTACTTAGGACGAATACACAATGAATGGATTGCTGCCATTGATAGCACCATCAATTGGGCATCACTTTCAACCGTGATCTGCCTTGTCTCAAGGTTTGATTTACAAAACATATTGCGCTAATGATATTACGACCTCTGATTGCATTTATTCATGTGGCAAAGTATGAATGTTACCTTTGCACCAAGAACACACAGGAACACTTAACTTAGATATGTGCAAATAGCACAGGAGCACTAAGATGCTACTTTATATGCTCCGCAGCACAGTTTGGGGTGCATTTCACCCTTTAACCGGTGCTTTTGTTAATTACACAATTTCTGTCTGTTGTATTAAGGCAGGTTTAGTGACTGCAAAAGCCACACACTCCCTTTTTTTAATTTGCCCATTAGTATTTTGGCACCCGCAGCAATTATACAAAGGTCTGATAGCAGAACAACTGGCTCCAATGATTTATCATATTTCAATGCAAAACAAAAGAAACGGCTGCTTTGCTGGTATTTTATTGAGTGTGGTATAATGGTCTGTAAAATGATTCCGTTTCCTGGAAAAATCTGAAAATACCCCGTTTACCCCGTTAAATAGTCAGCTTATTTTGCTGTATGATAAATATGTATAAATATACAGTATGTAACAAAGAATGTATTATAACTAAAGGTCAAGTAGTGCATTACTGCCATGATACAGAACAATGTTCCCTTCTGTTTAAATATTGAGTCATTTTTAGGATAAAGACGAGGAAAACTTTATCTTCAAAAGCTAAAGACTTCTGTTTTCATGCATATTTGCCCGGGAAAATTGGATTTAGTTGTCAATGAGATGCCTGTGTCTGCTCCAGACCGCCCCTCCCAACCACACACGCATACAGATCCACACACACACGTGCACACATTTCTCACCTTATGATACTTGGCCTTTAATAGCTGCACCGATGTATTAAAAATACATTGTCCAAAAGAAATGTAACAACGCTTTTTATCTTTGAAAAAATCCTTTTGAATTACATCATTCTGTCTTGGAGATACAGAGAGACATGAACAAGAACATGCACTAAAATCCCAGCTTGCATGCATGAATACAAACAATTGATACAGAGAATCATTGAAAACAACAAGCCACAAACCTGCATCTTAATAAGAAAACAGCTACTGTTGCCTCGAGATATGCCATTAAAGGACTTTTTTTCCACTTCTCACTGGGATCTGACATCAGTCTGACACATGCTAGAACTGACTTGGTATCGACTGCGTTCGACACCAATCGGATTTTCTTTTTTAACTATGGATCGTGCTGTCACCATGAGTAGAGGAGACTGAATGTATGGAGCGGTAAGAGGAAGTGCACTACACTGAGTGGTAGAAGAATGAAGCACTGTTTCACTTTGATGTGATGGTGTGATTGGCACCAAGACTACATAGTCCTGCTTCCATCCTGTTTATTTTTCCTGGGTGGGTTGGGGGGGTAAATTATTGAATAAAACTTGTAAGAGCAATTTCTGCTGGCTTATTGAATTTGCACTCAAAAATGTTAACGGGTGGGAAAACTAAGGAGTGTGGCAATATGTGACTGTTCTTAAGACTTAAAATGTTCTCCACATCCCCCTGATTGTTAATTTGATGGGGAGATTTTGATTTCGGATTGAAAAATTTGGTCTTTGTGAAGATAACTTTTTCACAATTTTGGAAGGGGCAAAGTGAGGCAATGTCAAACAGGGATTTAAACCTGTATTTGTCATGCTCATTTTCTTTTTTGATTTCTGTTTTCATGCTTTCTGCCATGCATAGGGACACAGTCCAAACAGCATTCCTTTCCTGTTTTGTGCATTGATTTTAAGAGATACATGTATGTTTTACAAACGCACGTTTAATCACATGGTGTTATGGCAAAATTAATCAGACTTTTTCCACTGCAAAGAATTATAGCGTAAGCTAACAACCAAGCAAAAATATACAGTATATGCCCCTGATATATTTGATCTGTTTGTTCATGCTTCAGTGCTGGGCCACCTTAAAGGTTTTAATCTTGTTTTTGATGAAGCTTTAAGATGGTCCTGCCCAAGAAACACAGGGTTATAATTGCACTAGTTAATAATAATAGTGACGTTTACAGTATCTAGTGTTTTTCTTTTGGAAGAAATGTGATCCACGATAAAACAAGGCTGTGATAGAATGGCTGATGTGAAGAATGAATGTAAACTGTAGCACTGCTTTGCCGAAGGGTCCAAGCCTTGATTGAATATAGTCAAAAATGGTCAAGACTTGCTTTTTTCTCAAAAATAAACTCATCCTCAAACTTACTTAAAAATAGGCCGTATTATAGCATTATGATGACGTTCACACCTAAAGCTTTAGTGATTTAGTGATTTTTAAACCAGTCTTCCAAATTTGTAAACACCAGGGAGTATTTTGACAACTGAGCAAGGTTCGAGTACAGGCTTTTATAACTCTATTGTTTATTCTATTTGTATCCCAACGAGCTCCTCATTTTTTAGATATTTGGATAGTTATGTGTGTCTCAAATGTAGAAATGACATAAACGTATGTGTTCACAGAACAGAGAGATCATGACATTTTCTGTATAGACTTCACAAATAATTTATTTATCTCACTTTTAATTTATTAAGATTTAGTTCCTAAAGTTGTTCTTGTAAGAAAAATAAAGATATTCAGTTGTTTATTGGAACCACTACTTTAACTACTGGACTTTATGCAAGGGTCGCCTGCACTTCTGATTTTGTCAACAGTCTTCCACAAATGTATGTAAGTAAAGTAAACTAGATTCACAGTTATTACCTTAGATCATAAAATATATTAGCCTGCCCCCTAAACAATTTAAACATGTACTCCAGTGTTTTCTCTTTGTATTTTCATGCACAATAAATCTATGCTTTAAGTTCTATTTTCAAACAAACAGATTTTTTGCATGGCCACGAAATTTGATGAAACGTTGATATACTCCACTAGTAAAAGGGGTGTGGAGCAGTGCCTTGGACTGTGTGGATGTGGATGTTGTGATGTGAACCTTTATGTTTATAGACGAACAAGACAGAGTACCTGTGAGGGCTATGATGCAGTGATTGTTTTTTTCCTTTACTAAAATTGGGCTCCAAGCAATTTTGCTCAGTATAATGTATTTCATATTTAATTTACTGATGATCTTCTTACTGTTTGTTTGCAATCATCTCATTCTTTAAGGAGATTGTATGCACCTGCCCAATTCAGTTAACAGATGGCACTTAAATGCATTCAACAGCTATTCAGCTGGATGGATGGATCCCCTGGACTGACATCCTCACATTATATATATGATTGACAGACAAAACTATAATATAATATAATATAATACATATGTATGTGTGTGCCTGTATGTATGTGTGTGTGTGTATATATATATATATATATATATATATATATATATATATATATATATATATATATATATATATATATATATATATATTACAATTTCCTTGTTCAAATTTAAGATAAGGCTTCTGGGAAGCTTCCCTTTGGAATAGTCTTCCTCACAAAACAATCCCACATAAACATTTTAAATTTATTTTCCTTGATGCATTCACATTTCAGCTTCTCCACTGTTTGTCTGCCTTATTGCAGAATATGTCTGACTCTGTCCTGGCCAAAAAAATGCATACATTTTTGAGGAAATACTATATCTTGCTTCTCTTCTGCTTCGGGTCTTTTTTTGTTTTTCTTGGGCAGGGTAAATTTGAACATGAATGGTGTTGCACTATAAACTGAGATATTCTCAGAGAATGTCATGGCTAATCCTAAGGGAGAATGAGCTGTTTTATGTGGCTGGAAGAAAAAAAAGTAATGTAAAATGTATGTAATGTTATGTATTTCACATATATCTTTAATTGAAAGCAGTATCTCCTTCACAGCAAACTGTGTAGTTAAGATTGTTTTTAGGTTTTATTTAATGACATAAATTTGTCTTTTGCAATATCTGCCATTCACCTGGATGATCATTGAAAAAGACAAGAAAAAAGATAGGATGGGGGTTGATAGTTGAAAAAACCTGTTTTTACAACCATTTCATTTTCAAATAAATTGTTAATTACTTTCTACATGGTCCCCCATTACTGTAAAACTGATAGGCACAGTAGTTTGTGTTCCATTGAGTGGTTTGTCTTGAAAACAACACATTTATATGCAAAGAGACACTTGTATCATAAAATGCATGCCATGCAGACACTCACTCTAACCCAATGAAACCTCTGATCTTTATGTAACATGTATTTTATGCTGAATAACTGTTGTCACTGTTAGCAAACAAAGACTCTTGCAATGATTAGGGTTGTATATTTTATTACACACCCTGGCCTTTTATTGAATGTTTGTGACAAGTTAAATCTAGTATAGTAATAACAGAAAAGTAGTGCTAAAGAGTGGAATACGTAAACTAACTACCCAGTTGAACCTTCAGCATAAAATGCACTAAAAGTTTGTATGTGTATGTATGTGTCCTTGAACATAATGCCAGCACTTTAGAACTACTTAGAAAAATGAGAGAGAAGAGTAATCGAGGGTTTGGCGAATGAGTAGAAAACGCAACTTTTAAAGCCATGTGTTCAGAGCGCTGACAATCAGAATAGGGATGAGACCCAAAGTGCATTATGGGAGATCTGACATGACTTGCTGTGCTCTTGTTATTTGCTTTGTCTTTCTCCAGCTTGCTGTGATCTGTGCTAGCTTACTTTCCAGAGTGGAGGAACATGGTGTTATTAACTCTAGCCTTCTTGGTTATAAATGTGTGTCTCTGCAACAAGGACTGACTGAAATTTGACTGATACCTTGGTGCTTCGTGAAAAGTGCTGTCCCATGTTGACATGGACCATATCTGTAATGCTCTGGTAAGCTTGGGCCAAACTTGGTCCTAAGTCTGTGCTTATTAACCTCTCAATGTCCATATGACAAAAGAGGATCTTATCCTGCAACCCTACACTTTGATCATGGTAACATTCTTCACTATCAACAGGGCTTGGACCAGGCAAACTGGGATGGGACAATTTCATTGTTGATACTGCTTTATGTTTCAAATGAAAAATGTGAAAATGTTTATGCACCTTCTGACTCAGACATCAATAATATATACAACACAAATGCAAGTCGCCACTTTTGATGTTTCATAAGAATCTACCTTTCATTCCCATCATGGTATTTGCCATCACCAGTTTTAGTTGTGTAGTCCAAGAGAACCTGATTTCTTTAAATGCAATACAGAAGAATCTGCTTTCTAATAAAAGTCCTTACTTCACCATACACTGCCCTCCTCTCTTTTGTCTCTGTTGCTATTAGGTTGTTTCTATAAGATAGCTGTGTACCTTCAGGGATTTCCCCAGTGCTAACCCAAATACCCATTACTCAAGAGAATCATTTTATTAAGATTTCACTCCAAGAAAGCTTGTTTGAGAAGTTCTTGCAAGTTGTGATGTATTGTAGAAATGCATTACATTCGGATTCATATGAAATATAGCAGGACATCGTCAATATGCAGGGCAATCAAGCCTTATCTTATCAAATGTTTATGTGAGTATGTTGTGATCTCAGGCATAGACCGTATCAAGCTATTGCTACATTCATGTGCTCTGGCATCAATTTGTCATCCTACGTAGCTATGACGTTTTTCATGGCAAAATCGCGCGGTGTGCTTCTGACAGACTAATGTGGCTCACCAGAAATTTGTCTCAGATACAAACAAGGAAGGTATAAACTAATACAACAGATCGCCTGGAAAAGCAACAACCTTGGTTCTTTAAAATGAGTGACGAAGCAGATTCCCCTCCTGAGAGGGAAATGAAGGTATGCTGTTATGTACAAGTTGTATTGACAGGTTAGCATGTGTGAGCTAATGTTTGCTAGCACTGTGCTTAATCTTTAATGGTTCTGGCTAGCTTAGCTGGTCGGGTTTAAGCTGTTGCTTAGTTAACCGTAAATCATAAACACTTCAGTTACAGAGCCATATACACAAAAATAGCAGTTAGAGTTTAAGGTAAGAGCTTAAAAGTCTGGAAATAAAAAGCTGTTACAGCAACTTTTATCTTCTCAGTTCGTAGCCAGCTTCTTAGGCTAGCACGGTAGCTATTAGCACATTAGCTAAAACTACATCATAAAACGTTATACTCACAGAGAGTTAAATGTTATCTTGACGTTATGTTAAAAAACAACATCCTGTGTCTGAAATAAAGTCATTAAAGACGCGTCACTTCAACACATTTGTTGGAACGTCACCGACACAGCTTAGCAGCATTAGCGTTAGCTAACGTGACGTGACTCCACACCATGTTGGCTATAAACCAAGGTTTTAACTTTTCATTTTGAGGCTTTGCGTAACTTGTGTTGGTAACAACTAGCTAGCCAAGGTTAGTAGACATATACTTGCTTAAGATACTTGGTAAGCATGCTCCGGCTCCACAATTAACAAAAGTGGCTGTTAGATTATACTGCTGCGCGCGTGTTGTCTAGCACTATTGACAATATATTCTTGTTTTTCTTTCCCATAACTGCTCACCCTGAAGTAACAAGCAGTGCTTGTTTTTCTTTTTCAGGACTTTCAGTTTCGTCAGATGAAGAAAACAAGAGTCTTTAACCCTGCTGAAGATTTGCCCAAAGAAAGAACTAGTCTGCTTACCATCTCAAACAAATTTGGTTTAACTTTTGTAGGACTCCATAAAACATTCAAAGTTTACCTAACTCAAGACATTCTGTCTGATAAATTTGACGGTAACACCAACGAAATAGGTATGAATATAACCACTAAACAGATTTTAATTTGAATATGTATCCAATCAGTTTTGCACCATATTGTCATAATTAGTTTTTGTCGATTCATGTCTTTTACTCACATTTCCCTCCAATTTTCCACTTTGATCTAGTTGAGGGGACAGCAGCATTAGCGGAGGTTAATGTGGATCTGGCTCTGCACCACTTGGCTCTCAGTTGTGATGAACTTACTTTATCAGTATGTGGCATGACTGAGGAGGCGGGTTTGTCCATCACATTCTATGATGTCCGCACCTTCATGAACAAGGTGACTACTTTACTCTGTGAATTCAATGTGCCAGGGTATTAGAAATACATCACGCTTACGCGAACTACGCATGGGCATCGTCAGCGTGCGACTAACAGTCAAATTGTTATTGAAAGATAGTACATAATGAAATATTATTATTGAAAATACAATCAATTTCCATACAAACAAATTTCAGTTCAAATGTGATTGCTTCTCATGACCAGATATGTACCGTAGGTATTAATTTATGCCTTTGAGTTGTTGATTTTTTAAACTTGTCTTTATGCCCAATAGGCAAGACCACAGAAGCTACCTTTTGCATCACTGCTGCCAGCAGTACACCCTGGCAGTTTAGTGCAAGACCTGAAGTGGAATCCTGTACAGGCATCCATGTTGGCTGTCTGTTTGTCTGACGGCCGTATGATGATTTTGGATGTTACTGACATTGTCAACATTCAGGCCGAGCTACCTGCTTCAAGTGGCATCACATGTCGTGAGTTAGACTCTGCGCATAATTGAGTTCACTTGTCTTCCATATCTCTATTGTGGCTCAATTTTTATTATGTACTCTGTTTCCCACAGTTTGCTGGAGTCCAAAAGGAAAACAAGTTGCTGCTGGAAAAATGAATTCCACAGTCAGTCAGTATACACCAGTAAGTGAACCTTATTCACCGTAATTAAAAATATAACACATAGTTGCTCCCTCAAAGCTGGTGCATCCGATGACTGATAAGATGAATAACTGATTTTCTCCTCGTTTGAAAAGGCACTACAAGAAAAGAAAGTTATCCCATGTCCACACTTCTACACCTCTGATGAACCTGTCAAAGGTAAGGCAAATCCTATACCAATTAAATAGAAGGAGATGAGCTGTGCGCCATATACTGAGCTGGATTATTAATAACATAAAACTGAATTTACCACCAATATATTACATATTCTAATTTAGTTTTATTTTCATAACTGTGTTTGAATCCCATCTGCATTTAATGCCTCTCTTTCCATTGTCTCTCACAGTTCTGGATGTGCTGTGGCTGAGAACCTTTGTGTTTGCAGTAGTATATGCTGCTGCAGATGGCTCCCTTGAGACCCCTCCTGAGCTAGTGTTGATCTCCCTTCCTGTAAGTACACCCTACATCCATAGTCCACTGAATTCACCTATTCACATTTGGATGATTGTCATCCGGCACCCCTTCAGTCTTCAATGCTGTCTAACTCATTGCCTCAGTAGATCAATTTGACCATATATTTAGTGTTAAATATACATGAATCTTACATGTTTTTTGAAGCTATGTCCGCCACATGTCCACAACAACAATGTGAAGAAACAAATGTAACATTTGATCCTCTACCAGATTAGAAATTGAAGCTTTTAAGGCCACATGCTTAGTGGCGTTACCATAATTGTGTGAAGTGGCTCTGTAGTTACATAAAGGCTCCTATAGCAGCTCCCATGCGGCTCCTTATGTATTTTTGAGTAGAATTCTTCATGTAACTGACCACTAAGCCATACAGTATTAGGCTTTTGTTGTTGGTTCCATACTTAGCTACTGAGGTTACATATTGTCCCACATGTCCTTGTTCATACACCACCTATCACATAAAATGAAAATTGAAATTACAGCTGGGCAGCATATACTTCTCAGTCTTTTTCTGGTAAATGTATAAACTATTAACTAAAATTTGCTTCCACCACACAAAATTGTAATCAAGTACTCCATCTTATCAATGTACCATAACCAAATGTGTTAAATTGTGATTTGTTTTTGTTTTGTAGAAGAAGGATGAGAAGGTGGACATAAAGTATTTGAACTTTAGTGACTCGGTGTACGGAAGCTGTACTGAGCGACAACACCACTACTTTCTTAGCCATGTAGAGGACTGGTAAGAATGATCATGATTTACAGGCATGGATGGTATAAGAGGCACCCAGATACATTATAACTGTTGATAATGTCAAACTCAAGTTTGATTTATTTCGATGTCATGTTAAATTGGTGTAATGTTTTGCTTTTCGTCATTGTTCATTTCATCCAGGGATCTTGTGTTTGCGGCATCAGCAGCTTCCATTGAAGTCAGCGTCATAGCCGCCAGAGAGGACAAGGTACATGATCAAGTGAAAAGCTGAAGATGTTATCGGAATCATTTAAATTTATTTTAAAGTTTGACTTTAAATGACACACTGTTGAATGAAGACAGAAATAAAAGGTGTCCCTTGTGATGATTGATTTCCATTTAAATTGCAGGAGAGAAGTAAACTATAAGATCGGTATATTAAAGTACCCTTGGACAGTTCATAATTGTTCTACCTAATGCCAAATTCTCTTGACAACAGTTAGGCCAGTTTGTGGATGTGCTAATGTTTTATTAGGTCTTTACTGCAAATAAATAATGTTATCCTTAGTGCTGAATTAGACTTGATTTGATCTAAGCTACAACTGATTACGTGAAGAAGAAAACAAATTGTATTCTGATCTTTTCATTGAGCTTTGATTTACAGTTTGGATGCTTACTGTATGGTGTGAGGGAATTTCTTTAGCCTGTGATGAGCATGACTGATTGATGTCCTTCTTAGATCTGGGAGCTTTGGATCCTGGAAGATGCAAGTAGGGCTGAGCTTCCAGTGACTGACACAAATGAAGATACTCTGCCCCTTGGTTTAGCCATAGACTACACCAGCCAGCAGGAGATCTACATCAGTAAGTGGAATTTGGCTTTCTGTGTACTTCCTCTCTTCTCCTGTCTGACCACAGATTTCACCACATCTACTCAATACAACTACACTTACCCTAACGTTGGCTGTTAAATTCTCTACAGCAAAGGGGCCCCTCAAAGATGGTTGTCAGTTGACCTATTAACACCAACTTGCAACCCAGTATAGACCTTTTATCACTTTTCATAAAACAAAAACAAAGTTAGGCTTTACTTTCCTAATAATAAAAAAATTGGGGATTTGTATTGAAGGTCAAATGTCGGTTTATCACAAATCTGTTGTTTAATCAGTCTTGTGATAATTATTATATTCAGGTTCTGCCAGAACCCTGTAAAAAAAGAAGAAAAAAGAATTTGGCTTAATGCTGACCCCAGTGTAAAGTCATTTTGGTGCAGTTGAGTATTTGTTTTATTTTTTTAAATAAAGCTGAGGTAGATTTCTTTTAGGGCTGAACGATGTTATGTTTTAACATCAACGTCACAATGTGCGCATGCGCGATAGTCACATTGCAGGACGTTGCAAAGTGTGTATGTGATGTTAGTCCGACAGGGTTTGTTTTGGGAAGTGAGGCTCTCCGTGTGTAGAAAAGTACCGTAGGCAGCAGCTGCAATGCGCATAGTTTTCCAAGGGCAGTCCGTGATACTGCATTAGTCAGTGTTTTATATTCGCTGCAAATGCAAACTAAGTCACCTGATTAATGCAACATAATCACAACGTTTCCTGGCCATTTTCCCCCTCAGAAAGCTGCTACCAGCCAGGCTAAAGCTAATATAGTTAGCCTAAAGAAACAAGGGGTCCGTCCATCCCAACTAACGTTACGGTTCAGGGCGGCGACACTGGAAACGTAACACTAATCAACAACAGAAAACTGTGTCTGATCTAACGTAATTTACACTGATTTAATTTTTTTTGGGTACACAGTTTGTTGCTAGTGTGCGTGACATGCAGGTCTGATCAATTTATCAAACAAACAAGTTGGCCTTGCTAGTCGAACACAACCTGAAATTTAGAGGAAGCAACATTCAGTCATTGTCATACACTTTAGCCTGGATTAATAGTATTATATAATAATATATTATATATAATACAATGGTGTCGTGCTAGTCAACCAGCGTATTTCTACCTAATTTCCCTCTCCAAAATCACTTCAGAAAGGTAGTCACAGCGCTTACCTGCTTTGGGCTTTGTAAAGCACTAAAGTTCAACAAAGAATTTGTCACATTAGAAAAGATCCTTTTATCATCCTTTTATCATCATTATCATTAGTAATCAGTTATTGTAAAACAGATATACTGCTTCTTTTCAAATACTGAACCAGAAGACAAACCACACAGAGCCGTAAAGGGCCCAACATTACCAAAATAACACCAACAGGCAGAGAAAATAAAACAACAACATAGGTAGACATGTAATTGAGAACAATAACAACCACAAAAATTACGTAATAAAATAATAGATAAATCAGGAACAACTTGACAGTGTCCAGCCACCCCTTCCCACCCCAGTGTAGTGCCACTTAGATGTGCTAAAGACTATTGCCTGCATAGTAAATCTTG
Source organism: Etheostoma cragini (assembly GCF_013103735.1). NCBI lineage: Eukaryota > Metazoa > Chordata > Actinopteri > Perciformes > Percidae > Etheostoma > Etheostoma cragini. Next base: position 16,387,547 of record NC_048422.1, read on the forward strand.
ACCGTTCATCTTTTCCATAAATGATATCATTGGTCTCCAGATCTTTTCAAAGTCCTCCAGCTTAGCATTAAGGATGTAACAATCCTTTCCAGGTGGAGGATATCAGTCAGTGTTGCAATCCAAACTTTAAAATTCATTACCTCTTTGCGCAGAGGAGGCCATGGGACAGGAGATGGTACTGTGCAGTCTCTAGTGTTCTGAAGCACCCAGTATAACCCACAGTGGGACTGGTCTTGATTTGAACTTTAAAAACCTGTGAATAGAACAGAAATATTCCCACCCAGAATTCCTGAAGCTTAGGGCATAGAACATAACTGTAATAAATCTACATCCGCTTGGTTACATTTTTCAAAAATTGAGGACACATCTGGGAAGATTTTGTGTCTGGCATTAAGGGAGCACATACTGACATATTTCAGACCTTTGTCCCAGGTGTCCTCTGCTATTCCCATCCCTAATTCTTTTTCCCAGTCTTTTTTTATACCCTCCATATTTACTTGCTCATGGTCTTGTAACACATTATATGCATGAAATTGCATATTTTTCTACTAAACAGTCTCTGAGACATTGGTCCCATTTATCAGGTGTTGCTGTCTAAAAATGGTCGTCTCCAATAGAACCGGCATAGTCTGCGGCCTTGTTATGTACATCAAAATACTGTCCGCGTACAGCAATATTTAGCTTGAAGTGTATTCCGTGTCATAACTATGAATCTCACTGTTTGCACAAATTGACACAGCAATGGGCTCTAATGCAAGAGCAAACAGCAAGAGTCTAAGAGCGCACCCGTCTAGTGCCACTGCGCAAATTTAATGCATCTGAAACTGTCCAATTAGTAAGGTTCTAGCATTAGGATTTGTGCATAGTAATTTAATCTAAGCCGGTTCTCAGTCCGTTGGGAGTTGGGTTGGGAACCGGAGGGACGCCGCTTCAAGTCTCCGTGCGGACCAAAAGTACGAAGTGTGGGGCACTGGGCACTGCCAGGTGCTGTTGAGCAAGGCACCATACCCCCTCCCAACCGCTCAGGGCGCTGGTCCAGCTGGCAGCCCACTCTGCCATCTCTCCATTTGTGCATGAATAGGTCCTGAGCGTGTGTGTATTTCAGGCCTGTGTGTAGTGATTCTAACAAAGTGTGCATTTTAATTTTCCCACTGGGGATCAATAAATAGTATACATTATAAATTAAAGCCTTTTCGGCATATAAACTTAAAATCAGCAAATCTTCCTTAGGGTGTCTGGGGGAGTACATGATATTGAAGAAGCGCCTGAAATTATGAAAGGAGTCCCTGTTTGGAATAAACCCTATCTGATCAGGGTGTATCAATTTGGCCATGTGCAGACTGAGTCTTCTTGCTAAGGATTTAGCCAAGATTTTCTGGTTGGTGTTAAATAAAGACTCTGGCCTGTATGAACTTTCTTGCTGTCAGTCTTTCCCTTTCTTTGGATTATTCATTTAATGTTGGTGGTAGTGGGCTGCTCTCAAAGGCCTTCTTGTACATTCAATGTAAATATGAAGTTATCATGTTACAGAACTTTTATTAAAACTCATTGCATATATCTTCGTGTTCGCTGCCCCGTAATTTCCAGCTCGAAGGTACTCTGATCTCTCTCTGACAATGTAGCTAAATTACACATATCTAAAAATTATTCCATAGCCTTAGGCGCACACTCTTGGGAAGTGTAACATTTTTCCGTAAAATTGACACAATGTAATGTTAATATTTTTATGTGAAGTAAGAGGAGCACCTTATTCTGATTTTATTGTGTGGATGGTCCTATCCCCTTCCCTTTTCAGCAGCTGTCTTGCCAATAGTTTGTATGGTTTATCCCCAAACTCAAAATAGGTCTTCTTAATGAATGTGAATGCTTTAGAATTCTTTTCAGAAAGTGTTCGATTGATCTGGTATTTACGGGCTGTTCTTTTGTTGTGTGTCTCTGTAGATGGTTGAGTGGGATTTTCTGCATCTAATTTTTGTCTTTGCTCTGAGGTAGATTTCTACTCAGATAGGACAGTGTTTTCACATTATTGACCAGGGCTGATTTATGGCAATGTTGGATTTACATCAGTGATATATGCATCAGTGAGATGAACCTTGATATGGCATGTATTTCATTCACAGGCACTACCATCTTTATGCCAATTTGCGACCATTTTTCTGAATTTAATTTTCACAAAAAGTTCTATATCCCAATATTTTGTACGATCGCATCACAATCTAAAATCACAGACCGTAATAGAATATGTTTTCAACCATATTCTCTACCATAATCAAGCTAAAATCACATTTCCTACATTCTATTTCCAATAGTCAAAATATGTTAAATCTGATATCTCCCAACTGCAATTGCCATCTGCGCTAAAGCTCACGCAATGCACTGCGTTTTGGGTTTCAGTGTAGAGAGAATAAACAAGTTTCAGGGTTTGTACACCATCTGCCACCAGCGATAACGGCCACCTAAATAAGCCTGTTTGCGTGATTAGAGTATTTTGTACTGTGTGTGTGTGTATAGTTAATTTTCTCAGATTCCTTCAAAATAATTCCTGTGGGCTTAGGTTGAAATATTTAAGAATTGAGTGGGTCATAGTAAGGTTAACTTTAATTTCATAATAGTTGGTATTATCTCTTGAACTGCATTCCGTTGTCTTTGTTTTAAGTTGTTAAACACTCCCTTAATATACAGATGAAGCTGAAATTCACCAGATTTCTTTGTGCATCCAGAATCCTCTGCAGTGCTGTTTTGCAGCATGTGCAACGAATAGTGATAAGCTACAGTCTCAGTACACAGTTTTATCTTAAATGGCCTAGTCTGCCAGACACTCACGTAGAACTGCTTTTACTGTCTAGTCACATCTCTCCCCCCTCACTCCAAGAACCCTTTCCCCAGCAAGAAAAAACCTGCAATTTGAGGCAACAATTTGACATGAGTTTAGTCTGATCAGAACCTTTATATGAAATGAGACATCGGATAGTAAAAGCGAAGGAAGAGTAACAAGACTCATCTGTGGAGAAAAAATGTGCTCATTAAAATGGCTCACACAAGCTAGAGGACCACAACAAACACCAAAGCCCAGACAATCCTGTTGCAGAATGCTGATGAGGTTTACCGTGTGCCTCTCCCTTCTGTTCACTCTCTTCTATCCATTTTGCTTCTCGCTATGTTTCAACCATAGTTACATTACTGAGATTAAACTAAACTTTAGATGCTATATTTTGGTTTTGGTTCTCTGCGTTATGTTTATATTTTGTGAAGAATGTAGGATCACTTTTTCTTGAAACGTAATACTTAAAATTTTCTGTTTGCATATGTATTTGTATATTAAATATGTAAATGTATTTTTGTGTGTGGGTGTATGTGTCTGTAGTAGGTTTAGCATTGTATTCATGCACGCAATGAAATACTAATGTACTTTAATAATTTTCAAGCAGACATGCAGTGCGTGGAATGAGTAAACAGTAAATGCAAATTATACAATAATAGTCCAGAGAGGACTCAGTGGTAATTAATCAAACCCTGTAATGTAGTTGGAGCAGTTGGTGCTGTCATTCCCTGGTGACAGTGAAAGTTATGCTTGAGGAATAGTTTTAGATATGAGAAAGCTGTAGAGAGAACAAAGTGTACTTTTTTGACGTATCTGAAATCACTAGTTTTACCTCTGACCTGTGCATCTTTAACTTTGGGCGTGAATGCTCGGTTACATTGTTTAAATGTTGGTTTAGATTGGCTCTGCCTGTTTTTGTCTGAAGCCCACAGTACGTTGCATGATTTTGGAGAGTGCAGGAAAGTGGGTGTGAAGATCAGGAAAGAGTAACTCTGTTTGTGGGCTTGCCAAGAACAAGAATGCAGTGAACTGTTTTACCAAATGAGGCGTCTTAGGATAGATAGATAGATAGATAGATATTTATTGATCCCAAAAAAATGGGAAATTACAGTGTTAAAGCAGCACACAAAATATACATACATACAATATACATGAAATAATAATAATTACAACATATATAATAACAACAAAATAA
>NC_048422.1:16391662-16452480 GCF_013103735.1 Etheostoma cragini
TGTTTGCAGCCGATCACGGAGCCAGCCTTCCTGATCAGTTTGTTCAGTCTGTTTTTATCGCTGGCTCCGATGCTGCTGGAGAAGGAGGAGGAGAGTTTCTGTACACGACTACAGTGTGCCTTTTTTAACTGAATGCTGGCTACTAATTTTAACCACAGGGGCAGAATGAGCCGAGGTCAATGAAATTAGTACATCACTAACATTTGTGCTCAAATAATGTTAACATGTTGATGATTAAAGTGACAAACAGCATTTTGCCATCATGAATGTAGCAAGCATAGGGAGCATACAACACTTGCAGTTAATCATTTTCCTGATGCAGTGGTGTGAGTTGGAAGCACAAAGCTGTGAAGAATGCTAAATCAATTTTTACAAAAGTGTTAACTGCACAATGTAGGGTGCACTGGGTTGTGGCTCTCAGTTATTAGACTATACAAAACTGCAAGAGAGCTACGGATTCTTCCTGGCTCTCTGATCTGTGGAAGGTTACAAAATGTGTCCGAGGGAGATGAAATGAACTCTGTGCATGTGTGAGTACGTTTTTCCTGCAGAGTAATGTGTTTAATATGTTTTTTTGAAATTATAGTAATCATATTTCTTTTACTACACATCATGAAGACTACAGTATCTTTCTGTCTGACTGTCTTTATCCCATCTTTTCACCCTTTCAAAGCTGATGAGAAGACCTTGCCCCCAGCGCCCACAATGCTGATGCTCTCCACAGAGGGATTACTCTGCCCATTTGCTCTGCTCAACGTTAATCCTGGGGTTAAGCAACTGGTCTCAGCTCCCACTGCCCTTCCCTTGGTTGGGGAAAGACAACCCAAGCCAGGTAAGAGAGCCAGTTGACTCAACAGATATATTTGTAAAAGATGTGGAGAGGGCTGCCCAATTATTCATAATCACACATTTTAGTGTTACATGTCCTCAAGTAATGATCATCCAATGCAGTGATCATCCAACTGGTGTAATGCCATCATAGGTATATTATCTGACCTGTCACCCATTTGTTTCTAAAGAGTTTAACCTTACTGCTCAGTTTAATAGCCTTAGAGACCTGTCAATCAAGCTAACAACATATCCAAATATATACTTTATTAAACATGTCTTAATGTCACACTGATTTTTCTCTTTTTTTCAGTTTTTTTTTACGCTACATTCACTATGTGTTGAAAGGGACCAGTTGTTTTGGTCATGTAGGGATCTTTGACTAGACTGAAGTGCTTACTTTTTATGAAGCTAGTAAACCAGCATATTTACCCAGCCAAACTCCTAAAAGCTCAAAAACGTTTGCGCAAACTCGTTTCTGTCTGACAGAAATAACCATAAAAAATGTGGATTTGTTCTTCTCTCTGGGGCTTCTAGAATTAGCAACCTTTGCGTATAGACACAACTTGCCCAATATGTGATGAGAATTAAATGAAAGCAAATTTATTTTCTGTTTACAGGTTCTTTGGCAGCCCAACCACCCAAAATAGCTGCCTCCTTCCCATCTGTCCCAGCAACATTCACAAATCTTGGTCTTACTTCAGCGGCTGCTTCTATTCTTTCAGCCCCTGCTGCAGTTTCCTCCGCTGCCCCATTCAGCATGGTTCCCACAGCCCCTGTTTCGTCGGCATCATCAAGCTTCAGTTTCTCAGTGCCAACTACATGCTCCACCTCTGCTCTAGCTTTCTCCCTGGAGGTATCTACACCTTTTGGCTCAGGGTCCTCAGGCTTCTCCTTTACCTCCAAGCCTCCCTCTGACACTCCCTCAGCACCTTCAGCGTTTTCTTTCACCCCTTCCATCAAACCATCAGCAGTGGCAGCACCAGTTCCCGCTGCAACACCCCAGAGCATTGCTACTGCCTCTCAACCAACCGTGAAACTTAATCTAAATCAGAGGTAAATCCTTACTTTTGATCTGCAATCTATTCTGGGATTCCAACTGAGACATTGAGGTTTTTCTACATACGTACCAATACTTGGAAAATCTTTCTGCTGTTTCTCAAGGTTTTCAGCACTGGAGACTCCAGCACCATCATCTTTCTCCTTTAATTCCTTGCTGCCCAAAACAGTTGCCTCCAATTCCAGTAGTTTGACCGTCCCTCCACTCTCAGCCACTAAGCTGCCAGCTGTGTTGAGTAAGTCTGCCTCAGTTCCTTCACTTTCATACTTTGTACAAGTTTGTCATTCTTATTTGTTTTTTGTTTTAATCAAGAATTCTTAAGTGTACGTGGCTTAGGTCATCATTTCTAATATTGTTGGTATTGTCTCAGCTCCAGTGCGTCCAGTTCAGACCAGCACACCACCCGCAGTTCTCCAGAAACCTGCTCCTGCTGCCCAGGCCCGTATCCAAACTCCACAGGTCCTGTTGTTTAAATGGATTAGAACAATCACAAAAACTGTCAAATTAGCTACATTCTACCTCACTGCACTAAAGGTGCTCTAAGCAATGGGAGACGTTACTTCTTGTTGGCGTTCAAAGTGTTTCAAACAAAACAAGACTGTCTTTCCCCTCCCTTCTCCTCATCCCATCCCCTCCCCCTCCCTTCTGTGCTTCCGCGCACTAACCCTCCACCCCCAAATCTTTGTTTTTGGTTATTGGCTGGAACGCTGGAAGACTGTTTGGGTATGCTTCGTGGCGCAGGTGGACACAATTTATTTTTGTTGCCGATTGTGGACCCTGGGCTGTCTACAGAGACTGTGTTTTTTACAGTGTGTTCTGGGGACAGGCAGCTTGTATATAGTGAGGAGATGTTTGCTTTATGTGACAACAAATGTTATAGCTTAAAACACGCGTGAAATCGCTTAGAGCACCTTTTAAGAAACAATGTATCTCCTGTGGAAAAACCACATTCAGTCCCTAATTTATCTAGAACATCCAATCCACTAGAGTAAAAGTAAAAAGAGTGCATATGTGATATCAACAGTAACTTAGACTGTTATAATAGCAACGCATTAGCCTCAGACAGCTACCTATTTATAATAGTTTAACAATGGCTTTAGGGGAGTAGAGATAGGCAACATTTGTGTGGTAACAGATCTGTCAAAAGGGTGTTGTCAGTTCAACTGAAACTCCTATGGAACTGTGCTAGTAGCAGTTGCTACTAGCAACAGAATTTTCAACTGAAACCAACTGTTAGTGAAGAAAAGTGTCATTAGATTACAGAAATCTTTCCTGAAATGCTGAAATGCATGTTTGTCGTATGTTTTTTTTGGTGTGTTTCGTATTGATTTAACTGTAGTTTTTTATGTTTTGGATCACGTCTTGATGCAGGCAGCTGTTAGTGTGAAGGCCCTGGAGAAACAGCTACAGCAAAAGAAAGACTCTGATCCCATTATGGCTGGTATATTAGAAGAGGTGAGACACATCATCCTGTACACACTGGAGTACCATGTACCACTTCGGTGAACTTACAAATGGCCCAAATCATATGGGGGAAATATACTAGCATAATGCTAGCTACATGCTGTTTGCTAACTGTACTAGGTTAGCTAATTGACAGAACTGATGTTAGCTTGCTAATATATGAGTGATTAGCTAGATTGTAGTAAGAAAAAGTAGATAATGGAATGTGTTCTACAGTTCTGTTCTGACGTGATCGAAACGCTGTTTAATAACAATGTAAACTAAGTACACTACATTTTACAAAACAATATACTGTAGCTAGCTACTTTAAGCGTAAGCTAGCTATGCTAATGGAACCATGTTTATTGGATCAATAACTGCATGAATACTGCTAACGCTGAAACACACATTTTATGGCTATATCTAGAAATGATTGCCACTGACGTTAAATACATAACTTGGTCTCCCTAAAAGTTTTTTTTAAGTGATGCTACGCCTACTTACATAGTGAACTGACTGATTAGTTTCTTAAAAACTAATTTTCACATGTACATACTGTACAGTGTAAATAAATATTCATATTTTTTAAACAAATGTTACCTCAAATTGTTAAGTTTGTACCCAAACATGTCTTTTACATGTCTTCAGATTGCACACTTCCAGAAGGAGTTAGATGATCTTAAAGCACGAAGCACAAGAGCTGACTTCAAGGTTGGCACAAATGAGGAGATGAAGGAGTTGAGGAAGGAGTCAGAGGACCTCCACATTTTCACCTTGGAGATCAAGGAAACAACAGAGGTAAGACCACGGTTGGAAAACCCCAAAATGTTCAGATATTTTTTGGTCTAACCCAAATCCTTCTTAGCTAAATCACACTCACCAGCAAAATTCTACCCCAAACAGCTGCCTCTTACTCAGAATGCAATAATCTTAGAATTACACCCACTGCCATAAGTTTTCAGCAGTAAATATAAGCACCAGCATGTGTACCATCTTCCCCTCTTGTGGCTGGAGGAGACGATACATAACATCTGGGTATTATGATAAATTAGCACATCACCTCAACCCTCATCCACCTTCACTGGCTCCCAATTAAGGCCTGCATCAAAAGTAAAATCCTCCTTCTCACCTATAAATCCCTCCATGCTCTGGCCCCACAGTACATTTCCGACCTCCTCCATCCATACACTCCACCCCGAAACTTCCAGTCCTCAGACGCTGCCCTGCTCTCGATTCCCCATGCCAGACTCTGTAACTTCAGAGAGAGAGCCTTTAGTGTTGAGGCAACATCCCTCTGGAACACCTTCCCTGCAGATATATACGAAATGCTACATCCCTGGACATAAAAAAAAACGCAACACCGCTTGTTTACCAAAGCCTACAACCTCCCTTAGCTTAGCTACAGTAATTCCATAATTTTGTTGAATGTGTGTAGCCTATAATTTGTACAGGGCTAAATATTCTATTTTTCCATGTATGTGTTTACTTGTCTAAAATGGTTGTATATAGTTTATAAACTTTAGTCTTATTTGTTTATCCCAGTCCCTTTCAGAGGACTTAAACAGCAAAATAATTACCTTCTCTCAACCATTACATTGTCATTGATTTAATGTTTTATCTTATTAAGTTTAATAGTTGTGTACTCCATGATGAATAAAGGTGATAGTTGCATGGAAATCCTCTTCCAACCTAACTTTCTTTTTTTAATCAGTCTCTCCATGGGGACATTGGTGCACTGAAGACCACCTTACTTGAGGGCTTTGCTGGGGCAGAAGAAGCCAAGGCTCAGAGTGAGCTGAGCAGAGATAGAAATTACAGACAGCTGCTGTACAAAAAACCTCTGGACCCCCGCAGCGAGGAACAGCTCAAGGTGAAATGTTTCCCTAAATGGATACCTTTCGTAAAACTTTTAAATAAATCCTCTACACACTCATAGAATTTAATGATATATTTCCTTATTTAGGAGATTCGCAGGCTTTACCAGTATGTAATGTTTGCTGTGGAAGATGTAAATGACGTACTGGATGTGGAATGGGAGAAACACCTTGAGAAGAAGAAGAAGCAGAAGTAAGCACAAAATGCCAGAAACTTAAGTATTTGTTACTGAAAGGATTTGGGGTTGGTATAATTTGTTATGTAATTTGTAATTATCTTCTCTACAGACACATGGTTGTGCCAGGGCGTGAGGGACTATTTACTACACTGGCCAACAACCTGTACATTATCAACCAGCAGAAGAACAGATTGGACCAGTTTATCAAGCAACTAACTTCACTGCGCCTCTACAACAAGAATACCACTCCAACTATAAACTGCAGCTCTGCTACAACAACAGCTGCTGGGTAGGAGCTGGAATACAACAAGGAGAGGGGTGGAGGAATGTTAAAATCTAAAGGATAAACAAGTCTTGCATTTTGTAGATTTTAATTTTGTTGTGAAGAGGAGACTGTGGAGTAGGTTTAGAAATCAGAGACTACATATTTTAGGTTAATGTGGTATTGCTACGTTTCTGAATAATTAAAACTTAATAAATTCAACTTCAAAGGTTATTTGTTTTCATAACTGGATGGATAATAGCTAACAATATAATCTCCATAGTCCATGAATAACATTGGATGCAGTGTGGAAGTCTTTACAGGATATAAGCATTCATTTGTAATAATGAGCATCACTACACTGCAAATAGCTCTTAGAAAATGTGTTATTTGCAACTTAAGCAACTTTTATCTATGTTTTATGACAGCTTGGAAAGCGAGCTTGATAGTTTAAGGGATGCACTCCTGAAAGCCAGACTGGACCCCTCCCCTCCTAAGACCAAACCCAAATCTCCAGGTATGAATCTATATATATTTAAAAGTAGACTAATAAAGGATATAATTTGTATTAACTGCAACATACACTAACTATAAATGTTTCTCCCCCAGTCAAGATATCGCCAGTGAAACAGTCCCAGCTGCGTAACTTTCTCTCAAAGGGGCAGATGCCTCCTGTCCGCTCAACTGCACCAGGTACATATCCTGCTAAAACTAATTTTAAAAAGGGTTACACCAATATCTGGTGATTTGTGAAAATTTGGTTTACTGACTCGAAAATTGTGTTTGCATGAAAGTTTACAAACTTAGTTTAATTCTCAGGAGAATTCCAGGAGGGGTAGCCACTATGTGGAATAAAAAGAGGAACCAGTAGGTAACTGTTATATGATTGAGAGTGGACTGGGCTATTGGGCTTGAGCTGTGTTGTAATGATAGGAAGATAATCATTTTGAATGTATATATGCCATATGAGTGCCTACAAAATAAGGATTTATCATGTCTTTTATACAGGACCATTCTTCTACCTGCGTCTATGTCGTTAGTGACATGAATGCTGATGTAACAAATGGCAACTCTTTATTTGGTAATCATTTAATGCAGTTTTGTACAGACAGTGAATTAATTTTTACCTTGCAAGGTACTATTGCCAAATGATAGTTATACTTTTATCAGCGAGGCCTGGCACTCTGCTTCCTGGCTAGACCACTGCCTTTGTACAGTGGAGGCCCATGACTCCATTGATGTGATAAAGATTGATTATGATCTGGCTACTACGGACCTTATACTCTTTCTTATGGTGTTGAACGCAGACAATTTACTGATGTTGTTGCCTGTAGATAATGGATAATGAGTAGTCAAAATTGTCTGAGAAAGTTCTTAATAAATGTCATCATTCTGATGCCTTGCTGAGTGATATCAAGGCCCCAAAAGATGCCTTATTGTGTTGGGATATGTACAACACTGTAAAGATTTATGTACCCTGTGTGAAGCTATTGTGGAGTCTCTCAGTATCTTGAGCAGGCCTCTATACAAATATAGAACAAAAGTGTGTAATGCTAAGCCAGGTTGGAACTATCATGTTGAAGAGCTCCATGAGGAGGCCCAAAATGCTTTTAAAAAATGGGCTGAATAAGGGAAAAGCAGGCATAAGCCCTTGTTTGAAAACAAGAAATGCACTAATGCTAGTTTTAAATATGCACTTTACAATATTAAAAGAAATGAAAACACTTTGAGGTCAGAATCGCTGGCATGGAAGCTGTAAAAAAATAATGTTAATGACTTCTGGAAAGAAATAAAAACTTAATAATTGCAAAACATCTCTTCCATCTAATATAGATGGTGTGAGTGGTCCTGATGAAATTTTAGTTATGGCGGAAACAATATTATGATCTGTTAAACTGTGTAAACATTAATCTGTTTGTAGTGAATAATGTAGAGTTTAATGATGATGTTGCTGTCACTTCTGCTGAAGTCCATAAAGCAATATTAAAGTTAAGAGATATTAAGGCATGTGGCCTGGATGATATTACAGCTGAACATCCTAAACTTGGCAGTAAGAATCTTTGTCCTTTGCACAATACAATGCTATAAAGAATAAGATCATGATTATCAGAAGTAGATAAGACAATCAACCTTCCCTGACTTCTGTCTGGCACTGCACTTGTGTGTAGTGAGATTACATTTTTGGGCCATTTTATTGGAAATGAAAGCTGCATGCTCAAGCAAACATGCTGTGTCGTAAGTATGAAGGTACATTTGGTGCAAAACGTGAGTGCGTAGATGCAATGTGAGCACTTGTAGAATATGATTTGAAAGCTTGTAAAAAAATTAAAAAAAATCTATTTTCTGTATTTGTAGTTGCAATGTGAGCACATGGAGAATATGATTTATGTATCTCAAATGGACTCCGATAACAGTCAAAGAAAGAAAGGGTCTATTTAAACAAGGACATGTGGGGAAGTATATTCACTTGAGTAGGGTTGTTTAACAAGAATAAAGATGTAATCTGTAAAATCATCAAACCTCTCCAGTGCATTTAAAAAAGGATAAGAGAAAACTGAGACCTGGTTTTGAGTTTATAATAATTTCATCCGAACTGAAAATACCTTGTCCGAATTCAGTCTTTTAAAACATTTATTCTCTTCCAGCCAACCTGTCTCGCTCTGCCTTCCTTTCACCTAAATACTACGAGGACTTGGATGACGTAAGCTCTACGTCCTCCCTGTCCCTGGAGCCTCACCCAGCTGACTTGGAGGAGGAGGAACTGCAGCCAGAACCCCTTCCCCTTACTGTCATTCCTCCAGCATTGTCCACCCCCCGCCACCCCACAGTCGTGAGAACCCCCTCTGTCCTGCCAGGCTTTGGGGCTATCCAGTCCACCCCTTTAACAAAAATGAACTCAGTACAGGGCATGGGGTTTGGACTCAGCCCCATTGCCAGCCCTGGTGAGTAAATCCCACCAACTATTGTTATAGAGTGTTTTGGCATTCAAAGCCATGAAATGACTGCTTTTAAATGTCACATGTAACACAGAGTAGAGCTGCTAAGTACTACTAGACAGGCTTTGTTTCACGATGAATGTTGCTCACTGAAATATTGATATTTCAGTTCCAACCAATATGATCAACCTCAGCGGGGCTGAAAGCACTGCTCTTGCCACAAAGACAGTAAAACATGGAGCCCCACCAACTGAGAGGAACATCCCTGTCACCATCCCGGCCCAACAAGCTGCAGCCAATGCCGCTGTACGTAGGCAGATGGCCAATCAGAAGACCGGTAAGCAGAACATGACTTTAACTACAATGAAAATAATGATTTATTTGTTTATTTTTAAATGATAGACGTATTATGTCATTATGATAAACTGTGTGTGTGAGAGTGAGAGAGTGTGTGTGTGAGAGTGAGTAAAAGAAGCTGTTTGTATGATATTGTATTGCTATGCCCACTGTAATTCACCAGAGGGAGACACAGACTTCCATATCAAGTGATTTGAACCTGGTGGCTTTATATCCCAGCACATTGTGTGCCCTATCATATCTGAGAATAGAGAGAAATAAATAGAATTTAAACCAGGCTTAAATCACCATGGAAACACTAAATTCATTTAAATACACCTGTCTTCTGTTTTTTTTAATACAAACATTGTTTGTGAGTTTATGTGCCCATCTCTGTGTGTGAGTTGCTTATATATGCATTTGTGTGCGTTGTAGCTGTTGTCAGTACTTCCTTGACAGAGTCCACTTTGAAGACTGTTCCTCAGGTGGTCAATGTCCAGGAGCTCAAGGACAAAGGGCCTCCAATGCCGGTTTCCAATATCAGGTAAAAACCAAAACTGATATAGATTTATTGTAAATGATGTCATGAAATTTTCTAAATTAAGTGAAAGTTAGTTTCTAGTGTAAAGGTACTGGAGGTTTTGGCCCAAGAATAAAAAGGAGTAATGTCAGACTGTTTATTGCAACAGGATCTGTCAGCTAGCTATCTTTGGATGAACTTAAATCTAGAGGTTACTGAAACTCAATTACAGGATGTAACGGTAATTTGGTTCAGAAAACGAGTATGTGGCAGACCCATTGTGCATCCGACATTACATCACTAATTTTTCTTTAATTAATAAATAAATTTGTTTGCCGTTACTGCTTTCTTAATTTTGGCATACCCTTACATACTGCAGAATTGTGAAAACAAGTTCAAAAATAATATGACAACTAAACCACTTTTATAAGTTACAGACCGTTAAAGGCAAGAATATGTCCAAAGTTCTGTGGTGTAAGATGCATGTTGGAGTTTTTGGTCTGGATCCAGTGACAACGATGTCACTTAACATAATATGTGAGCTTTACAGAGAACTGGTACTTCAGTATTCACTGGAAGGTTACTTTCAGGGATTTTGACAAACCTGCAGGCAGACGCTACCATTCCATTGTTGTATTTTGCAGAATACCTGTAAATAATCACAGAGTGTTTTTGGTTTCTTGGCACATACTGATGATATATTTTGGCTGTTTAGTGAGTCAATTTGGTAAGTACTTAAAAGCTTCAAAGAATATGTCCTGACTGGCTTTTATGCATTTCACTTTGAATTGAAATGTAGTCTTTATGGTAAGAGTCAAATTTTAATCGACATCATTGCAGATAAAGTTAATCAGAATTTAGCATCATATAATATGTATGGCGTTAGTTCCTTAGCCAATGCACATAACTGGCAGATGCCAGCAGTCTTTGAGGACTAGAGAATAGAGCCAAAACAAAACAGTGTGAATAATAAGACTAACACATATGCGCAATGTCCAATTCTCTCTTTATATACCAAATATCATCTTCAATTCCCTTTTGTCTTTCATTTGGGTCTTTATTTACTCCAAGATTCATACTCTCTTGTTTTGCCCCTTCCAGTCTCCTGCAGCTTACTCTTTCTGCCTGACTGGGCTGTACTCCACTTTTGTGCTTGATATTTTGTCAGGCTATCCCACCTTGAGGCTTTCCCCAAATAACGCCTGCTCACAATAACAAACAAGCAAAGCAAGGCATTGTGAGAGTAAGATAAAGTGGGCGATTTCACACAAACATACTCTTTATCTTACAGTACAATAATGGTTCAGGTTTTTCTTCATATAATTCCCAGCTTGATATATTTTCTCTTACCAGAAGAAAATCCTAATATCATCATCACATATATATGGTGTTTAGTATTTGTATTATAATAATAATAAAAAAACACCACTTGAACACTCTTCTTCTGCTTTCTTTCCCAGCTCATCGGTACCAGATCCAGCAGCTCCGGTCTTTGCAACAGTTTTTTCCAACCAGGCCAAACGAGTGAGTCTAATCTATCCATCACTAACCAAGCTGTCATTTATTTTGTCACGTGTTTGTACACCCACACAGCTATATAAATATCATTGAAGTGACATGTTCTTTAAATGGTCTGTAATATATATATTTTGAGTGGCTTACAAGTAAGTATGTTTTTTACAGAATTGATCCATTCTTGATGAAGCTTATGAAAATAATAAATGGTATAAAGACCAGATCTGAGACTCAGATATTCAGATTATGAGAAATATAAGATTATTGACTAGACAACCTGTAGTGGTTGTGATTCCAAGTTGAACTGCATGGTGCAGCCACACATAAATGTCTTTAATGTATTTTATCCGTTTACATGCTGTTACTTGAATACACAAATTCAGTGTACATATCTAACTGCAACTTTAAAGAACATGAAATTTGCGAGAATTCACAGATTGATGACAGTTCTGCTTGTGAAGACAGGCCATTAACTCCATGGGTGAGAAATGTCCCAGCTCCCTCCCATGTTGATGTTAAAAATTGCAGTTAGGTGACAAGGGGAACTCTTCTCTACATCAGCATATGATTGCAGTTTATAGCCTGCGCTGTAACATGTTTCCTTTGCATTAGGGGTGGGGGTAAAAATCGAAACAGCATAGTCAGTGGCAATACTGTATCAAAACACAGACTCCAGTTATTGATCTTTTATTATATATGTGTTGGTCAGTTTGCCTACTTGACAATCCCATTCTGCAGCAATCAAATTGAAGTGAAATGAACAAACAGAAATGTATCTTATAGATAAAATAGATGTTGACAAAGTTTCCTTTTAGGGACGTCATTTGAAATTGGGAAAAATTAGAAGTTGGAAAAAAGTTATAAATTGCAATATCGCAGAATATGTTTAAAATCAGAATAATATCATATCGGGCATAAGTTTCGTGATGGTATTGTATCGGGAGGCGTCTGGTGATTCCCCCCCCCCCCACTTTGCATTAAGGGTTTTGCAGATTTAAGCCCTGATAGCCAACGTCTGTTTAATACTGTCTGTGCAGAACCCTAGCCAAGGTATGCAGAAGATGTCTGCTGAAAGTACAACAACTACACCGACAAGCTTTGTGTTTGGTAAGCACACTACATAAGTTTCCTCTTACCTACTGCCCAGATTTGGATACACATACACCAAAGTGCAGTCAAGAACATTGGCTATGATTCTTGACCAAAGGTGTGCATTTGATTGACTTCATAAACTTGTCTTTCAGGTCAATCTTCCAAACCAGATGTTTCCGTGGCTCCAGCTAGCTCAGCAGAGCAAAACACCAGCAAAGGTTTCTCCTTTGCATCAGGGTAATTCAACTTGTGGAAATTAGAGAAGAATTCTGAAATAAAAAGAATGCCTAACAAGTTGTTTAATTCATGATTTTATTAATTGTAAAGACAAAGTGAAATAAAAAAAACATAACAAACAGAATTCTTTTTATTTCAAACAATTTTGAGTATTCATATATCAAAATCAGTCTCTTCTCTTGAAATATTTTTGATGACTCCTCCTGCATTTGGGGGCGTATATCAACTTATTCATCCAACCAAATGTAATTTGGGGCAACCAACTAACATCTTCCATCATATACCATACCATAGACCATCAGCTTGTGGTTGGAAGTAGTTATTGGAGCACTATCATGGGTTGTGTACTTTTCCAAAAGAGTGTTTAGGTTAATTTATTAATTTCTCCCTCTGCCCCAGACTCTTTATCTAACCACACAGGTGAGGGAGGTGTGGCTGTGACAGCTATCTATAATTCCCTGCTGCTGTAAATCTCCAGTTGCTCCAGCGATTTGAACTAATTCCTATATAATATTTCGCCCACATTTGTGACATTACAGGAGCTATAGATGTTGGTTAATTGTTAACATATTTTTGTTTGCAGGTCTGCTGGCTTCAGTTTTGCTTCTGTTACACAGGGAGCTGGAATCTCACAAGGTAAAAACAATACAGCAACTTGGTGTTGTTGGATCATTTCAAATTAGATGCTGCATAATTTTCAGCTTGTTTTTCCCTTATGTCTCTCTAGTGAAGGATGTGAATAAATTTTCCTTTGGTGGAAATGGCAAGATGATGTTTGGCCAGACTGTAGAGGAGCCATTCTCCCTCACCCCAAAGTCCACCTCCCCTGCTCTTGTCACTGGGTCACCCACCCTGCCTCCATACCCTTCAGATGACAAACCTGCCTCTGCCACAACTGCCTCCAGGATAGAGCCTCCACCCCTTAAGACAATTGGAGGAGAAACTCTGGGCTGTTTCTCTGGACTACGTGTGGGCCACGGAGAAGAAGCAAAAGATTCATCCACAAAACCAGCTGCTGGCTCATTTAGCTCTGGAGAAATTGGACTTGGTATGGGCAAGGGAGCACAGTTTAGCTTTGTTGCAAGTCCCCAAAAGTCTGCAGATGATTCTACAGGAGCAGACTTGTCCAAGGGGGCAGTGTCAGGCAGTTTGTTCAAACCTCCTGAACCAAACCCCAAGCCGGCCTTCTCTGTTACCCAGTCTAGTTCAACTGCCTCGGCTTCACCTACGTCTTTTGGTAGTCTTCTTGCAGCTTCTTTAGATGCCTCAGAGGAGCCAAAGGTTTCCCCAAAGCCTTCGGAACCCACACCACCCCCTGATAAAGAACCTAGTACTGGACAAGTTGTAGAAAGCACCCTTGTAGTGGCTGAGCCCACAGTGGATGCAGCCGTCACAGAAACAACAGCAGCCACAGTTACAGCACCAACACCCCCTCTTCCTTTGGCCACAACGGCCCCTACCCCAGTCCCTCCCTCCTCCATCACCAAACCAACTGAAGCACTCCCTCCAAATACAGCCAGTGCAGCTGCCACAGTAGATGCCACCCCAGACAGCACCACCACCACTGCTCCTCTGCCTGCTTACACTGCTGCTGTAGCTCCTGTCTCCCAGTTAGCTCCACCAGCGTTCCAGGTGCCCATTTCTGAAAAACCAGGTTCCATTTTTACTCAACCCGTCCCTACAATAACAGACAGCAGTTCCCTTGGACTTACACCCGTTATCAGCACAGTTGCTGCTGCACCCACCTCTACTAACCCTGTTGTTGTTAACAGTACTACAACTGATGCTATTACTGTGTTTGGGCAACCTGCTGCACCTCCTGCACCTCCTGCTTCCACTGCTCCTACAGCCCCAGCATCCACAGGATTTGGCTCAACAGCGTTTGGTACATCAACTGGAACTGTTTTTGGCAAATCTGTGTTTGGCCAAGTGAGTGGCTTTGGCCAGCCTGCCAGCAACACTAAAACACCTGGGGGCTTTTCGTTTGGCCAATCAGCATTTGGAGCAAGTTCTAACAGTGCGACTACTGGAGGAGGACTTTTTGGTGCTGCTACTGCTACCAATGCCAGTTCCTTCTCTTTTGGCACAAGCAGTGCCAACACAGCCAGCAGCACTGGCTCAGGGCTGTTTGGACAAACTACAACACCAGCATTTGGCCAGAGCTCTGGATTTGGCCAAGCGCCTGTGTTTGGGAGTAACACCACCACATCCTCATCTACAGGGTTCAGCTTTGCACAACCCTCAGGTAAGTTTGAGTATGCACTTGATTTCTTACTGCGCTCATTGGTAAGATATGGTTAGTTTGTGGCTAATGGTTTTATTAGAGAATAATTCCAGTTGATTCCAACATGTAGCTAGCGTTAGCACTCAACAGGTTTATACAGGGCAAGTTTTAAACGTGTTTTTAGCCCCTAACATGTTCAAAATGGCATTAAAAGTGCCTATCCATTTGAAGGGATACCTTCTGAGTGAACACAGTGAATCTGTCAAAATTTTGCGGGAATCGGTCACAAACTGGCGTATCTACCTGGCGCACTATTGGTGGGTTTAACACAATGACTATAGAGAAGCAACCAAGCTGCTTCTTGTTTACATTCAACATAGCGGCCACCTAACACAACCGTCTCGCAGCGACCCTTTGATGCTGCTGTCTATTCTAGATCCCCTGTATCGTTGGTCTGCTTGGTTATGGCGTACAGAGTCTACGCCCGTTGGTAACGCCGGTTGTGCAGAGAAAATACAGAGCTGACTCCCAAGAACAATGCTCAATCTCAAATATATTGAGCTTGGCTTGGTCTGGTGATAGCCAGACTATAGAAGTATATCTATTGAAGCAAACGTTTTTGTAAAAATTTGAGCTATCCTGACTCCCGATCAAGTTTATTTAGTCCTGTTCCCAATCGGTTACCTTTTTAACACTGGGTATTTGCCAGTACAGAGTCCAATGAGTCTATTTATATTTACTTAAATGTTTTAAAGTATGTATCTGATACATTGAAATAACGGCTGTAGACTATATATAAATAAATAAATTTGGCACATATCGGGAACCTGTGGCTGTTTATAAATTAGAAAAATAACACCTTCAGGCTTTCAAAGTAATTGGGTATAGAAGAGTCTCAATTTCAAACCAGTCAACTGTAAAAACAAGCCAGCTAGATACTATATTGTCACTCAAAGTGATGTTATATTTACTGTCAGAACTACACAGACACAATTAGGTAAGTCATGTCTGACAATGTTTAAGCTAACAACGTCAGACAATCCCTTATTTGTATTGTATGTTAAGGGCAGTGGGCAATAACAAAGGCTGTGTAAATATAACTCATTTAGCTGACAAGACACCAAATTGTGCCTGTAGTACAGTGTACTGCGTGCCTGAATGGGTTGGAGGTGTGACACCGGCTGTAAGATTGTGGCCGATGTGGCAGTCTAAGTAAGGAGGGTGGCATGAAGGGAGTTGTCCCATGAAGATTCTCTAAATTCCCAACACAGTTTGGGAATGTCTGTGTCTCTGTGGACAGCTGATGGTAATGCGTCAGCTCAGCAGTTTGTCAGTCCTGTCCATTTTAAATGGGGTCTGAGTTTCCAGTATTAGCTCATTCTGTTTTATGACACTTTCTTATCTTCTAATTACAGCTTTTGGCTGCTCTTCTGCCACCCCTGTGTTTGGCCAACAAGCTAGCAGCGGGAGTGTATTTGGACAGGTAACATCCACTGATTTATTTTTTTATTTTTTCCTCGATTGATTGATAGAGCAACCAATGAATAGCATAGTCTTAAAATACAATTTAAAAAATCCCATTCTTTTGGATACATTGTATAAGTAACATTTCTCTCCAAGCAGCAGCCATCATCTGGTGGGACTCTGTTTGGCTCAAATTCAGCCAATACAGCCGGCTCAGCTGCTGGTGGAGGGTTCTTCTCTGGCCTTGGAGGCAAACCAAGCGAAGATGCTGCCAACAAGAACCCATTTGGCACCAGTGTCTCCACTGGAGGGTTTGGGCAGCCTGCTCAGACAGGTAGGCTAACACCATCTGTTCATAAAATTAAGATTCCTGATATTTATTTTTTTATCAAAGATTTTTTTCACAAATTTTTGAGTGAGTGTTAGACTTTTAGTATAAACAAACCTCCATTTTACTGTAATTGAAAGATTAATTGATCTGCCTATTTCTCCTCTAGGTGCCAACACTCTGTTTGGGAATAGCGGAGCCAAGACCTTTGGTTTTGGACAGTCGTCCTTTGGTGAGCAGAAACCTAGTGGGACTTTCAGCACTGGTGCGGGGAGTGTTGCATCCCAGGGATTTGGTTCCTTCTCTTCTCCAGCAAAATCAGGTACAGCTTTCCCCATATTGTTTTTAATATAATAGTACTGTGGTTCTTCAGTCCTTACTGTGTCACCCTCAAGGTACTCTCATCCATTCTGGGAAAGTGAGGCCTGCTTGTACTTTACAGTAAACATTATATCAGATCATTTATAGTGCTGACATTTTCAGACTGGGCTTCTTTTAATGTGATGTTCATACATCCTTAGGTAAGGGATTCATTTTTTTAATTAGAATTGACCAAAAGGCCTAGAAAAAGGTAAACATTGATGATATTTTTCATAATTCCCTGCTAAAACATATTGACCTGATAGGGGCTTGTATTAGTTATGTTTGCTATTCTGTTTATTTATTTTTTGGGGTCTGGCCTATGGGCTCTGGTTCAGTGATAGTGGGATGGCTATAACAGAAACCCTGGGAACCTATACACAGTCACATTTTACACGTCCGCTGACTCTTGACATTGAGCTACAGCAAGTGCCCTTATCTCCTTGCTATGTTACAGGTAAAAAAGTGTAGATTTAAATCCATTTTTATTACTTTTTACAACAGCTTGCCGTTTCTATAAAGTTAAAATAGTAATTACATTACAACGGATTACTTATGATTTTATTTGTGGTCCAGTAAGAGGCGTATATGCAAGATTTAATATCAGTTATACTTTAAGTTATTTGGTTCATTTGTGTTATGGTCTCACTGCTTTAAAATTGCTTTGCGTTAAAGGTCCTTAATAAACTTGGAATAATAAAAACATAAAAAAAGATGTTTAGCCTATTTAGATATCGCAGATGGTCTTACCTGCCCACTATGCTCTATACACCCAGGAACCAAGACTATTTAGCAGATCAACAATTTAGAGGTGATCAAGTGCAAATTAAATTAGCCGTAGAGCAATTTTAAGCTTGAAAAAAATTGTTTTACTTCCCACACAGACGCATGGTTTTCAAGATGTAGATCAAGCTTCTTTTTTATTTTTCTTTGCGATTCTTGTTTAAAAAAAAAAGAAAGGAAAAAAAGCTTTCCCAGCTCCACAGGGATATTGGTACCCCTCAGCACACTAATGCCCGACCATTGGCCACGTACAGGGGATTTCATCGTCTTACATTAGCTCAATCAATTATTTACTGGGGCATGCTGGTAACCGGGCTGTAATTTCAGTACACCCAGTGTTCCCTGCCACTCCTACCTCTGAGGCTTTGAGGTGGTGTGAAGTATTCTTCCTGTCTTTAAGCTGTCACAGTGTGTTGTTCCAAAACAAAACATACTGTAAACAACAAGACACAATACCATAACTGTGTTCACCATGTTCACTCAATAGGGGGGAACTTTTATTAGAGAAATGATTAACAGCAATTCTCATTTTTCTATCCATTTACGTGCTAACAGTTATTGCCCTATAGGTAGTGTCAACTCTGGTTCAGAGCACATGAACATTGTATGTGTAGTTATTATTTTACATATTTACACATTGGAGTCCAAGCAGAACTATTTATCATAACATCAAAAGAAAAATACCCATGCCGTAGGTGAAATATATGTAAATAAGCTGTGGTCACACCATGCTTCAAGAGCCACAGGAAGAACTTTATCTGATCAGCTGATCCTTTTTAGACTTTCTTTATATAAACAGTGAAGAGGACCATGTAACACCTTGTATATGCTGCTTAAATCTGCTGCTGGAAATTCCTTGCGGGAGTCATCACAAAAGGGTCAATAAAGAGAAGTCTAAGTCTAATGCTCTGCTGCTTTCTGTTACAAAACATTTTAAGCACTTATCTTTTTCCCCCACTACAGGTGGTTTTGGCAGTGCTCCAGTGTTTGGGAGCCCCCCTTCCTTTGGTAGTACCCAGGCATTTGGTTCTGCAGCAGCATTTGGCTCAAGCCCTTCCTTCCCCAACAACATGGTTCCCTCGGCTGGTAAAGTCTTTGGCGAGGGAACAGCAGCTGCCAACATGGGAGGATTTGGGTAAGAAACTATATATGCTCTGTGAAAGATTTAAAAGACAGAAGAAGTATGGCAGTAGAATGAATACGTCTAGACACACTTGGAAATATATACAATATGGCTGCATGTTGGAACAAGTAATGAAGAACTAATGTGTTATTTGTTTGAATTAAACACAACCCATGTAGCAAAATGCCAGCCCCACCCCATCTACAGAGCAGCAGGATTTTGCTTGCAGGGTGGTCCAGATTTCTTTTAGGAACCGGACCATCTGCTCTCTGGCTCTCAGTGTGCCATCACTAAGCATAACACATGAAGCATTGAACACATTGGTAAACCCTCCATTACTATTGCAGTGATGATGTGATAAAATGAAATAAATAAAGCAAGTTTCGGAAGCCCAATTGAAACGTCTATTATGAAGGGAGGTGGCTTTCACACTGTAATACCCTTTTTTTTCTGACTAAAAAATCTTAAATCAACCTCCGTTAACTAAATAAGAAATTGTCCAGCCGCCAGCAAATCAACCTTATTTTAGTTTAAATTTCATTTTAAGATAAAATGGATAATTTTAATCTTTTCCTCCTTCCCATCATTTCCACTCTAAGGATTTCTCCAGCTTTCTCAACATTGTTTATCCACCATGTTCATGCGTTTGGTAACAGTCAGCATCCTTATGAGCCCAAAACTATGGAGCTCTGTGTAGGACTGGATTATTCCCCTTAGATAATCTCACTCTGGGGCCATGCTTCCTGCAGATTAAACTGGCTTGATCCCTCTCCCCCTTTTATTCTCCCTTTTCTCTCCCTTGGGAGTCAATGGTAGTGGGATTACCACTTAAACCCCCGTCTCTCAATCCACACACACACACACACACACACACACACACACACACACACACACACACACACACACACACACACACACACACACACACACGACACCTTTTGCCCTGTAGCATGTTTACTTGGAAGGAGCTAAACAAGGAATATAAACCCAGTTTTGTCTCTTTGTACAAATACATTGCTGGTTGAAAGCATGGCTGCTAAATGACATCTAGACCCATGTTTTAGTATTTTAATTTGTTTAGTCAGGCCCACATAGTATCAGATTTTTATTTTAATTTAGTCATTGTTATAGTTTTACCTTATTATTACTATGAACCACATCACAACGTTTGTGTCGTCTTTCGTTTTCAGATTTGCTTCACCTCCCAGCGGCCCATCCTTTGGTGCTCTAGCCAATCAGAGTGCGCCATCATTTGGGGGCCTGGCCCAGCAGGGCTCTGGGTTTGGAAGTCAGCCCAGCAGCTTCTCGGGCTTTGGACAACAGCCACAAGCAGGAGGTAAGTCTACTACTTTAGTTCCCCTTGTTTTTCCTTTCCCCCCCTCCCCCCCCTCATCATTTTCAAATGTCTTCTTGCTCACCAGCACTGAGTTGAATATTGCAAGCAGCACGATCAGTGGCTCAAGTGTAGTCAATATACAATTCCACCAATATCATTGCAGCTGAATAGTAATGACAACACACTATCTTATAGCTTTTGAGATCAGTCTGATATACTTCTTTTTATCTTATAAAGTTATACTACAGTAGCATTGCAAATCACAATTGTAATATCCCACCACTATATAGGGGTTTATCTTATGTTTTTGCACTTCATTTTCTTAGCTGGGGATTTTAAGAAGCTTTGAAATGCAGACATACATTATTTATTATTTAAATAGTAATGAAAAAAAAATCCTAATTTTCATGCCTGACCCAAAGGTAGCAGATCAGATTTTTCTTGCTGTCTTCCTCACCCTTTTTTTCTCTCTCTCGTCTCCTTTATTTGTTCAGTCACCTTTGCTTCTCTTTAATGGCTTTGTTTGTTAATCATATACATATTGTACAACCGGCCATCCAGTTCCATCCATTTCTCTTTTTGCTTCTTCTCTGTCTCTACCTCTGACATGCCTGGGTGGCAAAGCTTTGCCTGTGTCCAGTCCTGATACTTACACAGCACACAGATGATTGTTATAGATAACTCATGCTGCAAATTAAGAAGTGCTTTAGGATTTTGGCACACTGATCATATTCATTGTGTTTTGTTTCTACAATCAGCCAATTAAACACTTTTTCCCCATATCATAGGTTTCTCTGGAAACACCTTTGGCTCTGCAAACCAGTAAGTGTGGTCATCACATTTAGTTGAATTCACTCTTTTTTGTGTGTGAACTAATGAATGCATAGACCTCTTTGGCAGAAGTGTGTTGTGCCTGTGGTGTTTGAACTCTGCTGAAGCTCATATCTTTCTTCCACAACACGGTTCCCCTTAGAACCTTTGAGATTTAATTCCAATTCATGCACCCTCATTAATTTCCTACTGTCTTTTCTTTTCTCTTCATTCATTTACAATCAGACTCGGCTTGAAAGCTATTTCACCATATTGAAATAAAGGAATAATACATAAATGCAAGTATCTTTAAAAAGTTGATCCAACAAATAAAAGCATAAATACTCTACACATTCTAAATATATGGTATTTACTATAATACATCATTCTGACCCTCTGTGGAAAGTTGCTGTCCCTGAAATTGGTGGTGTGTGATTAAATGCTCTAATAGTGCTTTCATACTAATTGCCCCCTTGTTATTAGATTTTCATTCTCATCCTATAGTCTCCTTCTCGGTTTTTCGTTTCTCCATTTCACTTCCTACCTCTACTTCTCTTATTACTGCTTTTCTCTCCGTTTGCTGCTGTGTGTCACATGGCAGTCAGGGTCCCCTGGGGTGGGTTCCTGTGGAATGCACTCCGAAGTGTGCAGGAGTGTGTCGACGATCTTTTTTTAGTTCTTATGTGACTTTCTCACGTAGTAAAGTCAGCTTGATGCTTATTGTCGTCTTTGCTAAACTCTAAATATGTATTGGATTGAATTATTATTTTTGTTGCAAATATGCAAAACAAGCCTCTTTAATTTTTGACTGAAACTCAAAGTCTGAATAAAATAACAACAACTTTTGTTCTATAATTTAACGGTCAAACACAACCAGACCAAGAAACAACAGCAACATTAAATTACTGATAACTGATTAACAGAAATCATCAGCCCATCACTGAGTCCTGTAAAACTCTCACATATTCACTGCTTGAAAAATCATTGGAAATTGTACCCCTTAAAATCCCCATTTTCCTCTATAATCTTTCTCCTTTAAAAGATTTAAAAAAACGCTCCTCAGCATCACTTAGATTATCTGTCTGCTTGTTCCAACACTTGGATGCAGCTTTATCAATCTTACGCTCAGAAATATTCAAATCCAACATACAATATGTTAATAACAGCACCATAACATCAAATGGAAAACTGTACAGGTCTTGTGGTAATTCTAATAATAGTACGACAACTTGGTACCGTTTTAAGCATTGAAGCTCTTTTCAATAATCTCTCCCTCTCTGCTTTGTCTGTCATTTCTTCTTCCAGATCAAGTCCACAAACATTTGCCAGTTGGAGAAGCTAGTTTTATTAAACCTCCACGTCACTGCTACAGTACTTTCTGCAATCAAGCTCTTTGTGCCACATAATGGATGAAGGGAAGATTATGTTGCATTGGTTAAATACAGTAGATTAGAAAATGGATATACAGGCATTTTCTTTTCTAGAAAACTTTATACGTTTTCAAGCCGCATGCTTGCAATTCATTCTCTATGTATAGATTAATTTGGAAAGGTTTATGCCTGAGCTTAGTATTTTCTTAGACACAGAAGAGAGAAGTATTGACATCCATGCAAGCAGAAGACGTGTTAGTGAGGGGGGAGGGGGGGAGAACTCTTCCTACAAGATTTTTGAAAATCAGAAAATTCTAAATCTTTTTGGTCCGTGACCTTCTTCAGAAAATGTCGTACATTGATGCAGTTTACTTGTCATTCTTTGTTGTTCTAACATTCAAACTCCAGAGTGAGTTTGGCTTTTAGGTTCATTCTGTGTCCAGCATTTTAAAGTTTTTATTTTTTTTCAGCACTTTTAAAACATAGACATGCAAAAAACCCTTCAGGCTTTCAACAGTTCACGCATTCAATTATGTTAAATTGTGTTCTCAACATGGCTATACCAAGAAAATTCAGTCCAGTTGTAGATGCCAGCACCCTCGTAAATAATTGTCAAAAATGTAAACCCATGTAAAATTTACCAAAATTAAAACCAGCATTTTGAACCATAATAAAAAGATTTTTGGTCTGAGGTGAAAAGTTATATTTCTTTCTTTTCAAATCATTTTTGCAGTAAATCCCGCTTGATGTATATTTTTACGTGAAAAAGTGGAAATAAATGAAATTTCGCAAATGATTTGTCTATTCAAAATTGTATTTATTAATGCAGTCATGTTAATAGCTCATTGATTATGCTAATTCTTGCTAGTGATCATCGATCATATTTTGGCCTCTTTACTAATGTAGTGCTTCTTTACATTCTTGGATGCAAATTTAAAAAGCTTAAAATGTAAAACTTATCTAAAGCCTTCAGCATGCTCCTTGGATAAGGGACAAGTACTCTTACATATTTCATACTTTGGTTATGTAGGATTTTGTTGAATTTAATGTGCTGCTAAACCTTTACTAAAACATTTTGACATACATTGTAACAGCATTTCACAGTTGAAAAATAGGACATCACTGTGCTTAGGATTTCCTTAATAAAGAGTGAAATCAAAATTTAAGCCATACAAAACAAAGCAGTTTAATTCAATATGGCGTGAAGAATAGTCTGGCAGTAAGCCCCAGGCCATGTGTACACGGTTCACTACTTAATGCTAGATCCTTGATATGCACATCATTCCTCCATCTTCAGGAAAGAAGTCATGTACTTGCATACAGAGCTAAATTGGGTTGTGGGAGAATGATGATGGGGATCCATGGCATGTTGTGGCATTTGGTCATTATCGACCGAATTACATTCCCGGCGTATGGCTGTGGAGCGTGTCACCGCCACTCTGTCCATCCTTATCTTGTGTCTCTCACCGAACGGTGGCAGAGATCCTGGTCGCACTGAAGTCGCACGGGAATGTCAGGGTCCTAAAATGTGACCTGCACACACCCTGAAATGTTCATGTCCATATTCCCCTAATAGTCTATAATGTATATAAGCAGTAGATTCAGTTACTTTGTAGATGTGAAAATAATTGGCTATGAATAAATCATTTTTTGGGGGTCTGTCGTACTGAGCAGCGTTGTATACATGATCACATTGATGTTTGATCAGCATCGGCTCTATTTGATGGCTCAGGTAAAGAATTACTACTGGCAGATTAGAGAGGCACACGGGCAGTTACAGAGCCCAAAGTCTGTAATGCTTTCAGCTAAAGCGGATGAGCTTATGCGATTTTCCGCACCCACTTCACAACTAGCCCCATGAAAGCATTAAAGGCATTGTTTTTTATAATTATTGTTATATCACAAATAGAAACGGAAATACTCAAGAGTGACTCTACTTGTTTCTTGTGTTCCTTACGATGGAAAATCTCACAAACACTCGGGAGAATGGCAGCTGTCTTCATGGAATCCAGATAAAAATAGCTTAGTCAAAACCACCTCTCACCACTCTCCCAACCCCACCTTCATCCTCTGTGTTTACCCAGCCTCCTCTTCAGTGAGTGATGGTCAGCACATCCTGTCATGCTTTGCTGACATATTCATCATCTCTGGATGTGCCACTGCACTCCTCAGTGGGTGCATCTCTTGGGTCTTAAGGCATTTCTGTGAACATTGGTGAAAGCTACTGGTTCTGGTCACTCAAGTGTCCCCCATCCTTCTACCAGCCAGGCTGTTCAGGTCATACTATTGTGTAAAGTGAGTGTTATCCAGGGAATTTATGAGCACCAGCTCGTCTGATAGAGCATGCAACAATTGTCTCTCATGGGTAATCTCATTGGATTTTTCAATCCAATAATCCACTAACAGACGAGGGAGACCTGGCCCCCTGCTTCTCTTTGCATGCTGTCCTGAGATGGTGGGGCACTGCGGATCTAAGGCCTCCCACTATTTGGATATCGGCACCTAAGAGTAGCAACTGTTGTGAAAAGTTTCACAATCTATTCAGGAAGATTTCCAGACACAATTATTTCACAGCTGTTGAGTTTTCTTACTTTGCAGAACAACAATATAAGACTGATTCCGACAACTTGTATTCATAACATTACATAAAAGGAAAGTCTTCTCATACTTTGGTTTATGACCAAATACCTGCAAAACTACTGAAATTCAGCTGTACTTTGTTTGGTTTATTGTTAATTAGCAAATGTTAGCATGCAAATACTCCAAATTTAGATGTAAAACACTGTACATATTATAAGTGCATAGCATTTGAATATTAGTGTTGTCATTGTGAGCAAGTTAGCTTACTGACATTAGCGTTTCGATCAAAGCACCACTGTTCCTAAGCACCGCCTTGCAGAGCCGCTAGCATAACTGTAGACTGTTGGTCTTGTTCTACATCTTTTTCTGTGGACGATTTCAATTTTTCATATAATTTCATGAATCTGCATACGGATACTTGACTTTTCTTAGTTAGGTAATTGGATGTATTCTTTACAATGTTTGGCTTTCACATGTAAAATAGTTATACCTAGTAAAAGAGGCCATTTAAAAAATAAAAAAAAAACATTGCTAAAAATCCATAGCAAGTGACAATATTTGCTTTATACTTTGCCGTAATCTTGCATTGTCACATTTACTATTAACATTTATTTAAAATGTTATCGTATTTTAGTTTTCTTTAAATCTTATAGTGTGGAACGCTTCACCCACAGCTTTGTGTTTGTCCCTTATTTAACTGCTGTCGCACAGCCCTTCGGGTTCTGGTACGATAGGTTGCAGAATGGAAGGACATGATCACTTTGTATGCCAGTGTTCATGCTTAAATGCTAAGCACAGCTTTAAGCATTGTAGCGGCGGCACTGACACAAGCATCATGCATGATAAATAACACCAGAGCGGCTACTGTATGCCAGTAAATCCATCCCTACCTCACAACCTTTAATTTACCGACCTGCCTCAGTTCTTCCTCTTCACTGTATTTCCCTCACAGGGATAATACAGTTCAGTGGCATTACTTATCCTGATACTTCACAGGAGCTTTATACGAAGACATTTAATTTCACTCAGATGCCATTTAGATTTCCAAGTATACAGAAGAAGTCAACACTGCCTCTCCGTTTATGTGCGCACAACAGAAACCGGTGCATGCAACAGCAATTTCAGCACTTGCTCTGCATGTGGATGGATTACTGAGAATGGGCTTAAAGTCTTATCTAATAGTCTTGATCATGGATGTTAGGCATTATCACAGATGTCAGGGGGGAGGCTTTGACCATCACCAGAGCCCCACAGGAATAGGGCTGCGTACTTTAATAGTGAAATACTTTTTTTAGGCACCGACCGAATTGCCTCTAAAGTATTAAGTATCGAAAAATGCTTCGTCATTCAATGCCTAAAGCCGCCTACACATTCAATTGATTTCTTATGGGGAATTTGCCGCTTTGCACTTGCAAAGTTAAAATTATTTAGACTTTGACCTAGTTGCCGTAGACCTTGGAAGCGCAACCAATAAGATGACAGCTGTTGTTACCTAGCAACGGGAAATGGCCTCCTTGGCGCCCTCGATGACGGCTACCTGCGCTGCGCTTTGCTCTGCGCCTTACCTAGAGGTGCGTAGAGAGCAAATAGCTTATCGTGTGTAGGCGGCTTAAGGTGTGTATCTCACCAGCGTCAGTGAGCCAATAAGCATGCCGAATGCTTCTACCAAGATCTGACGTTTGTGATTGGCTGTCCAACGTTACGCGTTGCAGAGACACGCAGTGAAAACTCTACGTTACACACAGAGACAGGGCTCCCGTAGCAGGAGCTGGAAAATAAATAAGATTTGTGCCGTAATCTTTTAATTTTGTATTATTTTGTAAAATTGGTATTGAAAAAATATCTGTTTGGAACTGGTATCAAAGTCACAGTATTGGTATCGGTACCCGTATCTAAAGTTTTTGACCAATACCCGGCCCTACACAGGGAACATCATGTATAAATCAGCCAGACGAAGGGAAAAGGATGCCATGTTGGAGAGCATTGCTCTGTCTGTCAAGTGCACTTGATTTTAGCCCCTTGCTTTGGCCCCTTAAGCCACGGCTGTTTTTCTAGGTAAGAGCTGAGCCACAGCGGGCTTCCCAGCATTCCCTCTAAATTTCCCACTCGGGTGAGCATTCCCTGTTTCTGTAGTGCTGGCATCCTGTTTGAGCTTGAGCTTGAGCTTATGGTCTCAGTCATCAATCAGGTTTCCTCAACCTCTTGAAGTACAATTTGATAGCAATGGTTTTGATATCATTTGTGGAATCTGTTTTGCAGCAAAGACTTGCATTATTTAGTCAGTATTCCTTTTAGAGTATTTCAGTTACAAACAGTAACTGTATAAATTCTCTTATTTGCTGAATCTAGGACTTTCCCCTTTTCACTAAGCAAGCGTGCATTTGATCGCATATTAAACACTGCTGGTGTCAGCAGATGTCTTGCATTGCCCACATTTAGGGTAAATAAATAAAGTAAATCCATATTTGCCCCAAAGAATTATTGCCTTTTTCCTCTGTTTTTTGTCAATCAATATTCAAAATGTTTGCTGATGAGACATTGCAATGATCTGGCACAAATAGTATTTATTTATTTGTGGCGTGTTTGTCATTCAGCTCTCTGGTCTGTTCAAACAATAACAAAACGTCAACTTGCGCGTGTTCTAGAAAATAAGATTTCCAGAGTTCCTTGTCAACATGCATGCTTTTTTCTTTATTGTATGTTTGTTTTAACAGACATGTGGCCAAACTAATGGCTTTCTCTCTCATTGGTCAAAGAGGATAAGCATTGGAATCATAGGCCATGTACTCACTAAGCTTTTACATTAATTACATCCAAACATGTTTGATTGCACATATTAGAGTATGCCAGCCAATGTAGATCCTGTTCCCATCTCTTGTTGTTGCTTTGCTTTAGTTAGATATAGTCAGTGTACCCTTTGCCAGCTTGTACCCTTCACCATATATTAAGATATAACAGTAAAAATAAATGTCCTTAATAAAACCCCACCAACAGATAATGTATTGTTTCTGTTTTGTAGTTTATTAGTAGGATCAGCGGTCTGACTTAGTCTACTGCTGTAAATAATCTTTATGCGGATATTTAAATTGTATATTGATAAAATAAAATGCAAGTAATTAGCTGATAATCTTTTTTGTGTAAAGTAACATGTTTTGGCTGACCATTTTCTAATAATGTACCCTTATAAAGGTCTTAAAGTCATAACTAATGACTGTGCCATTAGGACTTTGGCAACCTAACATGTCATTAATGGATTGTAACTAGTCTATAAAACCTTACTAAATGATTAAATGACCAGTAATAAAGCCAATAGTAATACATTATTTCTAAAAGTTGCTAGAATTGTGCATTCAATGCATTTTTTGTTCGACGACTGAATGGCTTGTTGATGTATGGAGGTGCTACACATGGCACAGCGGTGTGGAATGACGAGACATGCACACATGCCTTTGGCATTGAAGAATGTTTTGCACTTTGTCCTTACTGCTATCAATCTTAATGAACTTTTTTTTGATGTTTTTGACATTTCTCAACAGTCAGAGAACCACATGAGATTAAAAAGGCCCAGACATGTGAACGTGTCTCAACCACGTGGCAGCACATCATCACCTGGGACAATACCACACCGACACTGGCTGTGTAGCTGAAGAATGATCAATATGGCCTCAGTAAAATGAGTCCATTTGAAATTATAAAAAAAAAAAAAAAAAAGTTACTCTTTCTGCTTTTTTTTTTGTTTTCTTTTTTTAAATATTTTGTAGACCTGTTCTCATCCTACTGGATTTTCTCGACCTTATGTAAGCCGCTTTAAATTGTACAACTGTGGAGAGAGAGAGAGAGAGAGATAAATTAAAATAACTATGAAATTAAAGGAGACTAAGTCTTGTGTTTTATTAATGTGGGTGAATGTATTAATATTCACAGAAATGAATTATGTACAAGGCAAGTTCAGGGCAGATGAGGTGTTCAGTTCAACTTCTCATAAAGTAGTTCAGCTTATAATTGTGTAAAGGATGTAGATGCTTTCCCTCAGGAGCTGCTTGTGATGTTTGTGTTCATTACAAAAGCCTTGGTACAGTGTGCGAGATGTAGCATCCATCTGCATCACATGCTGTCGTTACTCTGATGGCAATTCAAATTTGGCCTATAAGCACCCTTGTCACAGCTTGTGGGATGTTCAGTGTTTAATGGCTAACATTAATTTACTTGAAAATTCCACTATATAATAAGCCTTTGTTGTCTTTATTTAAGCCTTAGTCTGACAGTCCAGATGTATTCCTGATGTATAAACACCAATCTCTTACATAAGTGAGGTTGTAATGTGAGCGCAACAATGATTTATTTACTTTGTTGCAGCATTACATTAAAAATTACATTATATTATCTACTGGCCTTGAAAAAAGCATCGAATTCAGTTCCCTGAGAGACAAAAAAAGGTCTTAGAAGGTATTAAGAAGTCTTTTTCATTTAACTCACAAGAGTCTTATAGAATAGAAAATATATTTCTTTTGCCTGTTGTAGCCAGTAATCTCAGTGTATTAGCCCAAAGTGGAATTGTGGCGGAAGTAGACTGTGTTCCCAGCAGGCTGTTTGATCCTTTTTGTGGAGTTTCAGACATGTAGCAAATACTGTCACTACGGCTAACCGTGTCTAGCAAAAACTTAATTTATTAATGAATACACCCATTTTCTGTCACTTACATGAGTCCAGGTTGTGTTAATTACCGGTAATGTCATCCTTAGAAATTGTTCTATATACTGTTAGGGGCAAAAAACAAATGGGATGTATTCATCATACTTCCATGCTGTGATTGGTATGATTGTAAAATTGTTAATAAATTGCATTTTATGTGGTATTAAAAAGGTTTTAACAAGAGTTAAATTTGACTTGGAGAACTCTGAAGAAACCCTGTGACTAATACTATCAGCAGGAATTGCAAAACTTGTGACTTGAGGAAAATATGTGTCACAATTGAACTCCTTCATTGTTTCTCACTCCATTCAGTTGTCCTGTTTGTGTTGACTGAAAATCCAACAGGCCAAACGGGATATTACAGTATTGAAAGCGCAGTGATCTGAACACGGTGCAGTCTGTGTCTTCAATTTCTGATAATTTCGTAACAAGCGTAAACATCACAGTCCGTGCCTTCAGAAAGTATTGATTCTTTGTCAGCACTGCATAAACACTTTCAATAGAAGCTTTAGTTTTCCCATTTTCTTATGGATGGATAAAAAAGATTGCCAATATTAATACATCCTCACAACTATGTTTCATCATTTTCTAATCTTTTCCACTAACTTGACTCAAAAGCGTTTTACTTAAGGATGTGAAATAGTGATTAAAAAAAGACAAGTCCTGCTCCGAACAACAAAGTTATATAGAGGTCAATCTTAGTAGAGACTGTTGTCTTTTCAAACCAAAATAGACGAGCCAGTATATATATTTCTGTGAATCAGTGGCAAATAAAAGACAGTATTATCCCAGAGATCACAAAGAATGATGGAGAGCTATTACAACTCTAGCATTGGCACCACAGGAGTATTAATAGTAACGTCTGGTGCCAAAGGTACAGTGGCACAGTGATTATTACAAATAGGGACAGGTGGATGTATGTAGGGAGACACTGCAACACACTCACAGACTCTGAGTCAAGTAAATATAGCTGTGAATGTACAGCTCAGGAATGTGACCAGGATAGCACAGACAGTAGAGGCTGTGGTCCAACTAGACATACAAAGCTGCTTCTGCTGCTAAAGAATTTCATCTGGTATATGGACACATCATAGAATCAATACTTTTTAGTAAACCAGCCATTAAATCCAAGTGTAGTATTAGTGTACAGTACCTCTATATTCTCATTAAAGCCACTAGTGGCTAAATCCTAAGCTTATTTTAGGATTTGTGAGTTGCTGTCTTCCAGATCTGAAATGATTCTCTGCCTGTATCAGCTCCCTGCTTAAGTTTTCGATATAAGATTAATTTTAAGCCCTTACCTACGTGCTTCATGTAATATTTAATTATATAAGTGATAAACTGAAAATTATGCAACCCAAAAGAGCACTTTGCAATTCTTTGAGAACTCCTTAAATAGTTAGTATGGCAGTGCAGTGCAGAAGCTGCTAGTGTTGCTGTTCAGCATACCCACATACAGTCTTACATTTCAGTGACTTAATTCAGATTCATACATTTGATTCATTTGACCCAATGATTGTGTTTAGGTGGGATACAGAGAGTTTCCAAAGCCACTGAGATTTATTCATTGCTCCATTGTTCCTCATCTCATATTATGTAGCTCTGGTGCTCAGAATTTAAGTCAGTTAAACTTTTTGATATAATTTATGTCTCCTTTGAAGATAAGAGCATAAATAGAAATATGACACATTGGCGCCCGGATATAGAGGTTTGCTCCTCGACACAGCGGACCCTGGTTTGACTCTGGCATGTGGCCCTTTGCTGCCTGTCATTCCCCCCTCCCTCTCCCCTTTTACTTCTTCAGCTGTCCTGTAATTAAAGGCCTAAAATGCTCAAAAGAAATCTTAAAAAAAAAGAATACGACACAGCTTTTTACCAGCTTTCACACTGGCTATAGTGTGTGTCTTGTTTATCCTCTTCTGATTTTATCTCATCCTTTCACCCTACCATGTCCTTTTTTTTACTATCTTTTTCATTTTTTTTAATCAGTGTCATCTACAAAAAGAGACATATATAGAGCAGTAACATCCTTTCTGATGCTGCTTGATTGTCCGAGGCATACAGTGCATCATGTGCTCAGCCATGTATGTGTAGCCTCTGGGTTTGTTCATACACGCGCAGGCTTTCAAGATTTTTCAATTCAGCACTCAAGACTACGTTTCTGTTGTAACTCAGAGGGTTATCTGTTCCAGTGATTTGTGGCGTAAAGGAACACACAGCCCAACAAATTTGGTAAGGAATCACCCTAAAGTGACTCATGTATGGATGAAACTAGTAGAATCATGCAGTATATTTAGTCAATAAGGAAGGCAATGTGGACGGAAAAGGAAACTCATTAAAAGAAAAGGAAAGACACCAGATAATTATTGTCCGTTTTATTCATTTATGAAAAAAACACTTGTATGTATTTTTTCAGGGGTTGCATTTTCACAGTTTTAACGTTTGCCAGAACTGACCCATTTTCAAGTATTGGTGTAAAAGTCAAAGTTTTACAAAAAAAAAACACAAACTGCTTTAACTATTCCAGTGATGTATATCCAGAAAACAAGCCAAACAAAATGAGAAACATACATGGCGGCTCATATCGTTGTATGTGCTACATTTGTGTTTAAACCATGCTAACTTCATTTTTTAAGTAAGGAGAACAGCAAGACGAACTGAACTTTTCTTTTTCATGGGATAGAACCAAAATTCAAAGCCAGGATGAAGGCAGGAGATCCTGAGTGTGAACCTAGGATGTTTTTTTTGGTTTAAATGGATGGATGATTTACTGATGTGTCATGGGAGTTGAATAACTGCATAAAGTTCTGAAGCAAAGGGAGACGCCCTCAGAGGAACTGTAATGGTGTAGGTTTAGGAGAGAAGGCTTTCAACCACATGGCACAGCCCTACAAGCAGAAAACACTACGACAAAGAATCTTCCACATGACTACATTTTGCCTTTGTGATGTTTCTCTGGAAATACAAATATGCTAATGCATTTATTGATAAAAAACAACTGAACGCAGGCCTTTTATTAAGTGCCAAGAGGTTTTAGAGTTCAGGAGTTACTTACAATGTCCTTCTGCATAGTTTTGGCTTTGTCCAATTTTGGCACCTTTTGCCCTCCGTATAGTCAACTGAAAATGTGCGATTTTGTTTTTCTGTGGCTTAGTTAAGGAAGCACAAAGCATTTATGTTCTTCATAAGTTCTTCTGTTGTGTTACATAAAATACACATCATTAACGTATCTTAAACATACTCAGGCACACACAGAGAAGACAATTAGTGCCCTTATCCTACAATATAACATGAAATACTGTTGATGTTGTTGATGGTGTTGACCCACTCAGTGACCTTAATACTTCCATTTTTCTGTCATAGCCTACTTACTCTTAATTAATCACATGAAAGATATGCATGTCCCTTCCGGTGTATCAGTTAACAGGTGTGTTTGTGAAGATGGCTTTGTAGTATGTGTTCAGCCGGTCCACGTGCAGGGCTGATAAATAAGTTCTCACTGCCAATGTGACACTGCTGTGACAATCGGATACCACGCCAGACCTGCTGTGTGTGTGTGTGAGAGTGAGAGACAGAGAGTTTGCAAGCTATTTCCTTGTTTTATGACAAGGACGTAACCTTCCCTGCCTGTTTGTGTGAGAGAGATTCATGAGAAGCACCTCAGCACATCAGTGAAACTCCTCATCCTGCCTACATCCCTCAAATGGGATTTAACGCACACACGCTCACATGAATACTCAACCACACACATACATGTTGTGAGTGTGGGACACTTTGCGTGTCAACATTTAATTACATAGTGCCGCCATACACAGTGTGATCAGGTCATCTGAAGACATTACGGGGCTGATACAAATGCTACGTAAAGTGAAAGCCATGAGCCGCAGCTTTCTCTGCTCCGCTCAAAACAAACCCCAAATTGAAATAACTTTTGGTTGACTTCCAAGTTGCGCTTGGTAAATGTCACTGTTATTTTAAGCTGGTTTTAATGTCTAAATGTGTTCAGTTTGTTGTCATCTTCATATTCAGTCCCTCAGCGCCACTTGACTGTCTGCAGTACATTTAAGGACTTACAGCTACCTCTCACGCAAACACTTTGACCCTGACCTTGGCTATCTGATCTCACTTAAACCTTACCCATGGCTCTAGCTGGCCATTACATTGCATGGCACAACTTGGCACAGTTCAGTCCATCTAGGCCATGTAAGTGTGTCACAGCAGATCTAATTATGACAGCCGTCCCCCAATAGCCTTTTACCTCTCTTCTTCCTTCACCACAGTGCCCTGCGACCCAGCAAACCCAGAGCAGAGGCTATCATGGATATACATGAACCAAGCCAGGCAGGTGTGTCTATATGTAACCAAGTGTGGGGTTAACATGTAGTTATAATGTGAACAAAGGAGTTTATGTGCAGGCATCAAATGGACATTATGAATTGATGTTTGAGCTCTGGTTCAGGTAAATATTACAACATGAATCCACATTGACATCACTCTCGGATCTGTATACTAAATATTAAGCTACAGAGACGGATTTCTAGAACCATCCCCTGTGAAGCCACAACTGAAGCCTCAACCAGAGGGGCTGGTAGGTGTATTTTGTTACCTTTGGAGAGAGCCAGGCTGTTTCTAGCTTTGCTAAGCTAAGCTACCTGCCGTATGTAGCTTCACATTTAGCGCACAGACATGAGTATCTATCTTGTAATCTTATTCTCTGCAACAAAAGTCATTAAGCGTATTTGCCAAAAATGTTGAACTATTCCTTTACAGTCTTGGTATAAATATTGGCCAAATCAAAGTATTAATGAGTTGAACCATAAAATAGTTGTTTTGTAATAGTTAAATGGACAGAATATCTTTAAAAAAAACACAAAGAAATGTGGCTTGAACCATGTTTGATGGATAAATGCTTTTGCGCAGCCACTAGTAGGGAGACACTAATACACTGAAATAGCAGCAGCTTACTGATCTTTGAGAAATACATGAGCAGGTCAGACTTGTATGCAAAATCTTCCTTTGGTTGAAGGCAAAACACAGGAAGCACAGTGAGAAAATGTTTGTGGCCTCTGAAATTAAAAACTTGCCATTAACAGAACAAAGTTACAGAGCTCATAAACACATTATAAAAGAGTATCTACATAATTAAGTTTTTACCCATATTTTGGCTCCTTATGATGCCAAATGACGCAATGTTTCTCTGCTTTTAAGAGTATTTCAGTTTGCAGCTGAAGCTCTTTTGAAAGCAACCTTTTGAAAGCACAACAACTAAACTGACATCATCTCATTTAATGTTGGTATTTAGCTGACCAGAGCTGTTTGTGTATGTGCATGATTGTGTCTTACATTTGCTGGCGGTAAAATTAAGGAAGACAAACCCCACATTTCTGCAGCAAGGGCTACAACTGGCAGGGCACAGAAGTGGGTCATCTATAGTCAGGATCATACTTGAATGCCTCCTGCTCTGCTTCTCAGCCTCAAAGACGGATCAAAATGGGAGAAAGAATAGTGGAAGGCAAAAACCACTGTTAACAGGAGAGACACGTTTGATCTTAAGAACTGGAGAATAAAAACCACAGGATAGCTGATGCGCTGTCAATCTTGACAATCATATACACTTTTTATTCATTTTTGTTGCCTTCCTTTAAATTGTTAATGCCCCTTTTTCTATAATATTATGTCTCCAGT
This sequence comes from Etheostoma cragini, assembly GCF_013103735.1. Lineage (NCBI taxonomy): Eukaryota > Metazoa > Chordata > Actinopteri > Perciformes > Percidae > Etheostoma > Etheostoma cragini. The sequence continues at coordinate 16,426,700 of NC_048422.1, forward strand.
TATTTCCCCTGTCTGTGGCTGCTTCTTCATCAAAGCATTGCTTGTTCAATGTGAGCAATGCAAACACTTAGTTATTCAATGTGGCAAGAAAGAGTAGGCCAGACAGGATGGATGAAAGAAGGGAAGGAAGTGACTAGCGGCCCTGAGATGGGGGCATACAGACAAAGATAAACTTGTGTTCTGATGTTGAATGCTACGGCTGCCTATAAACCGAATAAAGTGAATGAAATGAGGTTAGCTGTGGAGTGCTTTCCTAATTTTTGCTCAGGTTGTTATTGCACGTTATTATTGTGTTGATTGCTTTTGACGAGGGTTGGCTTTAATGGTGTTCTCTGTATCAGTACAAAGCGTCTCATCCGTTGCATAATGCACTTGAAACACAACTAGTTAGCTTGGTTGTATAACTGTGTCTACGCATAATGCTGGTTTTAAACGTGAGACAAAATACATTTGTCAGGTAAATGCAACTGAACATAAAAGCCCTCTTTTTCCTGTCCTAAACCTACACATGCCAACACCAAAAGTCTGGAAGAGATGGGACAATTGAGCAAAATACTGCATTGCACTTTGTTTAAGGCGAAAAAGTTTGAAGTGGAAAGCGATGTAAACATAAGGCAGCATGGATTGAATGTCTTGCATGTTTTAAAAAAAAGTACTAAAATCTAGTAATGTCAGCCAATGCAACAAAAAACTAAACTAAATGCACTCTTTCCCAGCCCATAAATAAAAATACAACTGGTATTCATACATGAGGTTTGTGTATGTCCATGTATGTAGCATGTGCACAGACATGTTCATGTAAATACTTAAATACACCCACGCTCACAAACCCCACAATACTTGGCTCATACAGCCAAAATATAAAACTGAAATAAAAAACAAAGAAATGCTCTTGTTTTTCATTTTTGCAATGATTTCCTTTAGCACAGTGTTACCCGACCCAGTTTGAAGGTAGAATGGTTGCAGTTTGTTCGCTCCAGTTTCAAAAGTGGGTTCAACAACAGCAACAGCTGGTCTTTTTCTCAGAGCTGGTTTCGTTTGCCTGTTTGTCAGTCTTCTTAAAAATGTAAGAGAGGAGTATATAGAGGCATTAAGGAGTGAAAAGGTTAAAGCAGTGGGAGCTCGTGATGAGCAGGAACAAAAGAAAGAAAACAAGTAAGAGATGATACTGTTAAGGTATCCAAGGCCAATCTGGTCAGTGAAACAGGTCAGTATTTGGGTGGGATGACCACCACCGGGTCACCATTCTTTGGCCGCCACATCAGCACCTGGGCGTCATTGGCATTGGGCTTGACCATGGCGTTAGAGGGGATGGGCTCATTTTTGCAGAGAATATGGGGCTGTTCCTGGGCCACGGGCTCGTTCAAAACAGCCCTGTGAGCCAGAGGCTTCTCTGGGTCCACTTGAATGTGAAGCCTCATCCTCCAGCGGATTGTCTGCAGGACAAGTGTCTCTGAGGTGGCCTGGTTAATGGCTACCAGCCAGGTTGTAAAGCTCTGGTCGCGGCGGATGCTGCTAAGCTGAGGCACGTTGCTGTCGCTGACGGGCACTCCCCAGGTCACGCTGGGGTAGAAATTGTCATTCATACTAACAGTGAACTTGCTGTCCTTCTTGGTGGGGCCTACCACAGTGCATGTCTCTGTGGTGTTGCCATACCACGGGTAGTTCACCCCGTCTGAGTCGCTGATGGCCTGGATTTTGCCATCACGCAGGTCGGGGAGCTCCCAACTCGACCTGGAAGTTGAAAGGAGTCACAGATGAGAATTCAACCAGAAATGGAGATCAGACTTGATTGCCATTTTGGCCTTTTGATTATAGTTTCATCATTTCTATCGGTTATGATAACATTTTATTCATCATCACTATCCCTACAACTAAGTCTGATGGGGCCCAAAATACAAGAAAATAACAATAATCAATCCAGCTCTTATTTAAATCTGTTTTGGAAGTTAAACTGGAAGTTAGCTTAGCTAAGTACACAGGAAAACAGTATGCTTGCACAATTACAGTAAGCCAAAGTTGAACCAAGTTGTTTCTAAACTGAGATGGATGACAGTTTGGGTCATTCTACCGTTTACCTTGCCTCTACCTGTGTTTCATGATCCGTCTGACTTCTTTTTATGATAACCTGTGAGGGTAGTGTTACAACATCTGTCCATTCATCTCATCTCAGATTATGTTACAGTATTACATTACCAGTCATCATTGCCATTACTGGAATAAATCATGGCCAAAAACAAGACCCAAGATAGAATAAACCAGAATGATCCCTTAGGTTTATCTCTGGCGTACTAAAGCAAAGGATTCCTCATGTTAAAAGCTTTCCTGTCTAATCCTTTCTGTATAAATAGGTGAGAATTTGCTTCTCAAATTAGTGTGTCAACAAGTCTCCCTCTCGATATCACTGTATATCCAACAACACATGATAGACACAAGGAGTTGACTCAAAGCCTTACAGTTGGATTTTACCGCCAATTTTTTAACTGCAGAGGACAAATGCAAAGCAACAATAAACGGTCTGTCTCGCCTACAGATTTTCTGCCCGCAACAGGAAAAAATTACCTTCCATTCCCTGAAGCCGAGGATCGACAGGATAGAGGAGACAACAGTGTGATCACCAGCCACGTGACTCACTGCCTGCTTATCCTGGCCTCGCATTCTGATTTATATATGTGCCCAAGGGGTGAGATTAGCATGTCAGGCATGATAATAGCCTGACGTGTGTGTGTGTGTGTGTGTGTGTGTGTGTGTGTGTGTGTGTGTGTGTGTGTGTGTGTGTGTGTGTGTGTGTGTGTGTAGGTGTGCGTGTGTGCGTGTGCGTGTGCGTGTGTGTGTTCTGAAAATGACTTAATCCTCTCAACTGATGCCACCAAAACATTTTGCAGCAATTCTCCATTTTGCCATGAACTTAGATGACATTTTAACAGAAAATATCTGCGTCTGATTCTCTGTGGAAAACCTTTCTTATTTATTATTTATGAGCACATGGCTTGACATACATCTCTGGATTTTTAACCACACAGACAGTCACAAGCACATGAACTTTTTTAAATGTGCTTGTGAGGCCATATATAACATGTAATGTCATAGCATTTTACTTCATCAGTTGGTACTTCCGTCAAAAGCAATGCACTACACTGCCTAAATGCTGGTTTATTTGACAGACAAACTGAGACAGTCCTGTAAATTGCTGTGGAACTTCCAAAAAGTATTTTTGATGTACATCAAACATACTGTTGCGGCAAGCAGCAATGGCACGTTTGGGGCAAGCAAATACACATCAAGCAGAATAGACTGCACACAGGTACGATGTGGAGTCGTCTACCCGCTGACAAGCTTTGATCATGTGGGAGGAGAACATTGCAGATATGCCTCACTTCCTGTTTGTGTCTTTGCTGCCTGCTTTTTCACAGCTAAATGGTCTGCAATAAGTGGTGTGAGAGTTTGTGACCGAGCCGCAGGGTTGTTAAAAAGCATTCACTCAACAACAAAAAAAGTACTAAACTGCCTCACATTGTAACTCCAGCGCATGATGGTTATGGCCAATGTTACCAATGCATTATAGCACAGTGATTCCAAAACAGGGCAAACTTATACTTCTGCTGACGCCAGGGGGTACTTGGAAAGGTTTGAAATTATGCTTAGATTGCAAAACATACACACACATATATATATATATATATATATATATATATAGATATATATATATATATATATATATATATAAAATCCACATATGGAGTGAGCTGTGAGACCTGAACACCACAGTTTGAGACTGAGAGTGGGTGCAAACAAGTTAGCAAATGAGTAGAGAAGTCTAAACAGTTAGCTAAAAGTGGCTGGAGCAGATAGCTAACAATAAAATGATTCAAACAGTTCTAACAGAGTTAGCTAAACTTAATAGATATTTGAACATATTTGAAACAACAAACTTCTGCTGCTTGTGGTACAAACCAAACCAAACACTGGCAGTTCAAATGTATGACAATACATTGTAACATTGAGTGTTAAATAACATCCAATTTCAAATCAGTTGAAATGACCACATTTGGAACATGACTGATGTCGTTAATAAGCTACTTGAGTTCATCGGATAGGACTAGGGGGGGGGGGGGGGCTCAACTAATATCTTAAACCAATTTCACTGCCACATGTTTGACAGTATAAGAACCTTCTTCAATAGCTGCACCAAATGCATCTAAAAGATATCTGCTGTCTTCTGTGAAGATTGCATTTGATTTACTCTAAATGGAAGATGCTTTCACAAAGCTGTAATTGAGCAGACTAGATTGGTGATATGTAAACGGTTTATAAGCTTTAGGTCTGATGAACACACGAGGAACGGCTTCCTTGAGAAATAGTGTATCTACTAAGTAATGTGGAAACAGCTCATTTCCTGTTTGTGCAACTTGTGCTGCCACATTCATTTGCATGTTGCGGGCAAATTGTTTAGTCAATTGGAATTCTGTAGATAATATTAACAGATGGCGAAGATTTGATCAACTTTGTAGGAGTAGAAGGGAAGAAATAGTGTGCCAATGCAATTCATTAATCAACAACAGCATGCTCAAGCCTCACCACCTGTATGTGTTGTGTGTAGACACTTACACACTGCTCAACCAAGAATACTGCCATCAAGTTCTGGGTGCAATAATAATGTTCATGACAAGGGTTAACATTATCGATTAACATTTTTTATTTTTTAACACTCTAGCCTGTGCAAGATAAGATAAATATTAATTTCCTTTTTTTTAAGTTTCACTTCTGGAATAGTTCCTATTTTTGGCACTTCAGTTGTTACCACAGTGCAAGACGCCTCATGTAATCACCCATCCGTATGTGTCTGACTGTTGATAAATACACACATACAGCCATTTTAAATTACATGTACAACAATCAGGAAAGTAAGACGATGAACGTGTCTAGAATCCAGAGCACATGACCTAAAGCCAAAAGAGAAATCCTCCATATTACCGTCCTCAGCTCTTCTCTCCAATTACAGCAAGCTTGAGCTTTGTTGCCATCAAAGAAGCTACTTAGTATGAGAGTCCAGCTGTGAGAACAGACTCATCTCTTGCATCCTAAGAACGGATTCAAAAATGAACTGGAAATAAGTGGCCTTAATGTGATCATGAAGTTTAATTACTTTAATACTGGGGTATAACATCACATGTAATGTAGGCTACATTTGTTTAAGTGTGTGAGCCACATGGGGTAGAATAACTTATGTAGACACAGCACAGAGGGGATCTGTGGGTGGGTACATTTAAAGCCCCTTGTATGTAGTCCTCCATCCATGTTGGTTAATTCCAGTTTGTGATCACTGATGTGGTTTGTCGATGTGGTTTGTCCATATGTAGTTTATATCCACAACGTTCCACTTCTGGGATTGCTCTGATGCTGCAGAAAATTCTGCATGTCTTTTCACCGATGTCCATTTCCTTCTGCTTTCTCAGTCTTGAAATTTAAAATTTATGATAACTATGGCTAACTGCTCCTCAGATCTCTGCATGGTAAATTGAGACAGCTAGCTAGACTATCTGTCCAATCTGAGTTTTCTCCTGCTTGACTAAAACAACTAAAACGTTCCACCAAACAAGTTCCTTCCAAAGGCTATTTTGTTGTGGCTCGGTGGGGAGCTTAGCTCCGTCCATGACGATTGTGACTAGTTTAAAAAATCCCAGTTAACCACAGCACTTTTTTCTCCCATCCCGGAATGCTGTGTGGACTAGCCAGACCCTCCTTTGCAGCTTGTGGAGGAAGGTCTGGCAAAGCGAGACTAGCCTGTATAGTACAATAAGCTGTCATGAACTGATGAGAATCTTATCTCTTAATTTTATGTAGGCACAGATGCTTTCCTGCCTTAGGAGCTATGTTTTTAAGCACACATTATATTTTCAAGTGCTGATTAATCATTACTCTTTGATAACTGAAGTGACATTTGACCCACTTCTGCAACAGTGTTGGTAATTTTAGAATTTATGTCCTTTTCAAGTTCATGCTATTTTGCATCAGGTTTGTTAGACGTTAATGCCATCTTGACAGGAATCTTTTACACCTTGAAATATGACAGAAAACTAGGCTACTATTGTATGCCCAGTAAAGTACAGACCAGTGGGAATTACCTATCCCCCATTTGATGTTTTGAACTTCAAAGTGGGGAGCTATTTTACAATTTGTCTATGCTGTGTTTCAAAATTTGATATTTTTGACTCTGTCTATGTTCCTTCTATATGACAGTAAAAAATAACTTGACAAAAGTGCTTAACAATTTAATTTCAGCTAGATAAAAGAGTACATAATCACAATACAATAGTGTTGCTTGAATGAAAGCACAAATGCAGTTTACAAAAGGCATTAATCACACTGGAATTTTAGAAAGGAGGGGTTTCTCACTGTCTCTTTCTTTCTCACACACACATATTCAGGGCCAAACTGAGTTCGGATTGTTGGGGAGGGGACTGTCTCTAATCTTAGACATGCAGCACTCAAACATCCTTAGCTGCAATATCTACAGATAAAGCATATTCTGCATACAGTACATGTTTGCTTGTGGTTGCCCAGACAGGATATAAGTTTTAGTAGTACATATGTCCCAATATCCTACCCACACACAGAAAGAAAGTGACAGATAATAAGAAAGAAGAAATGTGTATATTTAAAAATATGTATATAAAATAGATAATATCTGTTAACAATCACTCTGTGTTATGAGCATATTTCCTCAAAGCTAAATTTGTAATCAATAACTGCTGCTAAATAACTGTGTATTGACAAATGGAGGGATCTGAAAGGTCATTGCAATTATTTTCCATCCCAATGTCCTGCACTCATATCTGTCAGGTTTTCAAGTACTTTGTAGCCTGCAGGCATGCAGCCCACATACTGTAGATAACTGAGCTACTGATTGAACATTAAAGTTCACTTACAGACAAGTCTATTATTTCCATAAATCGTTTACTTAACTTCCTCAATACAGATGTTATTGTGTAATATTCTGATTGCACAGTACAGACTAATTCTGGTGTTCAACTGGGGAATCCAGATGCAGATTGACAAGTTTCACTGCCCAACAATATTTCCACTAAAGAATATTTTTAGCATTATGTCTAACACAAACACAGGAAAGCCAACACTCTCACAATGACATTACACTGAAATTAAAGGTTTTCTTATGGTGGTTGGTTGACTTTTTTCCGTTTCCCTGTTAGTCCAGTTTGGCCATGAGTGCCTAATGTAGACCTATTTGAAATTTCATTCTTCTACTGAAATCCAATCTCAAAACTTGAAATTCTCTCCAAGTAGTTCTCTACTTTGGGTAAATAACAATTCTCCAAAGTCACTTGTGTTTTAATCAGATTTGGATGGTACAAACACAATACGTATGTCAAAGTGTTGATTCACAAAAGATGAATCTGCAACTATTTTGATAACTAGTTCGCTTCAATCATTTTTTTAAGCAAAAACTGTGGGTATGTTGATAAACTGAACATGGGTTTCGGACAAAACAAAACATAGTTCATGTCATAGACCAAACAACTTATTGGTTAATCTGAAAAATATTTGACACATTAATCAATACTAAAAATGTGTTGTTCACTTGTTTCTGAAACCCATGATCAAATTTCTAAAGCGGTAAATAGTAGGCTTATTGTGATAAAAACAACCTTTTCAAAGTAAGCCTGACGATCTTGATTTAAATTACATAAAGGATTTGTGGCAGTGTCAATCTGAATAGTGTTGGGATTCAATATTCCAAACATAAAGCATTGTACTTTATATTTCCCATTAATCCCTGGTACATGAGTCTCAACTAAAGGCTCATCACCTAACAACGATGACCGTCAAAGCCTGACAACACAGTAAAAAGGAACACATGATACTCACATCCCTTTGTTTCCATACGTATTATAGAACTCCATGTGGTTACAGGCTTGAATCCATCCGATGGTCCAAGTCTCTTTACCGGCTACTGGCGGCACCAGGACCCGGGCTTGAGCTCGAAAGTGCGGTGTCCGGTAGCGCAGGACCACGCTGGATGACTCGTCGATGCTGGTAGGATTTGGGTCGATGGAAGTTTTCACCTCCTGGATGATGATACTGTCTCGGAAACTCTTAGGCTTACACCTGATACTCTGGATACAGCCCATTGCATTAAATAGCAACACAATCCACAACAACGTCCAGAGGTCTGGAGAAGAAGAAAGACGCATGGAAACAGCAAGAAAATCACCACAGGCGCATCCAAATCATGTTTTAAAAAGAAAATAGCTTAACACATTAAAAGTGTGTATTTATAGCGGACTCATGACAGTCTCATGAAAAAAAGTCATGCATCTTTGATGCAAAAATACTTTCAGAAAAGAAGAAAACATGCCTAAAAAAATCTTCATTGCCTGGTTGCAGGCTACAGCGCATGCTTTCCGGTGCGTAAACGCAACTTCATCAAACATGTGCAGGTAGAATAACTTTCCATTATCCGTGCACTGATGATTTCATGCTGTCAAGTTACAAGTCATCGCCTCCTTGATGTGCTTTATCATAAAAGGACTTTTGGCAACATGCATCCATTGCAAAGGTGCGCGTAAAAGGTTCTGGTTAATTATGAGTTGAATAATTAACGAAAACTATAATGTTACATCTTGGCGTCAAATTATGTTTTGCGTGATTTTGAATGTCATTAGCAGCTAATCTCTGGACTATCCAAAGGCTAATGCTTTATGTCCAGCTGGTGACAAGAGTCATAATCAAAAATGTGGACGCGGACAGTTAGAAACGACAAATGGCTCCTCAAAGCTGACGCTCACATTGTGTGGCTTATTTCCATTTAATCCGCAAGAGCTTCAATTCCTTCCAATAAAAAGTGCAATTTAACGATTTGATGAGCGTTACACTGAACGCTTTTATAGCTGTGCGGATTAACGGTCCATGCAGTAAATTGCATGAATTGGATATATTCAGCCGAGAAACACAACATGCCAAAAGAATTCTACCTATAAAACAATTCCCTGGAAAGGCTCCAGTGTCATCAGCAGGGTGAAATCCTGGAGAAATTCAGAGTGAACGGTGGCTCACACAGTTCTTCGGTCAGAGAGGTAATTCCGTTATCTCCTTCACACCCGCTCCTGTTACTTCCCCGTTACTGCTGCAAATTCTTCCACCGTCCCACAGAGAGAGGTAGCATTTCCACAAGCAATGAAACCTAGTCGAGTTGGAGACGGAGCACCGCAACATCCAAAGGACACCGCCGGGTCAACTTTAGCACCCATTTCACCGGATCCATTCCTAGATTTAAAAATAAATAATAATTAAAAAAAATATATATATAACGCCTCGAAAGGGAGAAATGCCCGCTGTTACATAGTTCGACCGAGCCGACAGTTGCAGTCCTGTCAGTGATGTGATGCAGTTCAGCCTAAATTCCTGCACAAGCTGTCATTTCTCCATGCTCGTCCCATCGCTGCCACGGCAGGTTCACCCCTGCTACGCATTGGTCTATGCAGCTGCCTGGGAAGCAGCTTTATAAGTATCTTAGAGACGACACTTCCGCTCTGAGCTGCAGGCATGCTGGTAAATGTAGGCGTAGCGCATTTCAGCCTACAGAAAGATGAAAAGATACATACATGTTTTAGCAGTTCACCTTACATCACCTTCTAGGCTGAGCCTAGAACTTTTATGGTTTACTGACTAGATTATATTCCTTACAGTTTTTTACTAATACATTAATAGTAGGCTACCTTATTATATACCTTATACCATCATTTATCGTTATATTCATTTAGGCTACTCAATTACTTTTATTTTTATAAGCTTTTTGTTTAGCAGAATGGTAACACTGACAGTCCTCCCTTTGTCTCTGGAAAGCTGACATCATGATATGGTACTCCTCTGTCCTGCCGCTGTGTTTAAGCACCTTGGAGAACTCCGCTCCTCAGCACAGCGCACTGCAGAGGTGGAATCGGGTTTGTGCGTAAACTACGTCAAATCATCACGGAAGTACCAAATGCTGCACTGGCTGGGCTGCCTCGTCTTCACCCTTTGTTAGCGATATTGGGTGACGGTTAACTGTTTCAGGTTTTTCCTGCGTCGCCTTATACTAAATGCCCCTCTCTTCGCTGCCAGGATTCCAGACGTGTTAAGGAGACTGCAGGGCAGATAGAGTGATGCGGTGTGCTTCATATTCAGCCATCTCTTGGTAAGATGACAACACCGTGTCTTGCGTAGCCTCTTCCTTGCACATTTCCTACACCGATCCTGTTTTTCTCAGCAGCACACGCAGTGAAGCACCTGTTGTGTTGTTGTGCCATGCTGTGGCGTAACAAGATGCTCATGTTGTTATTTTATCTCCATGCTGTAGATCGGGTTTCACTGGATGGCCGAGGCAAATGCCATTCAATACACTCTCCCAGCGTGCATGGGTATAAACAGCATGGCCATCGCGCATTCCAGTGGGTCTAAATATATCTATTAAGGCCACGGGAGGGGGAGGACTGTTGTAGGGGCTTTATCCTGGGACGCTTCACTGTCGTGGTAAACTCGCACCACTTGAATTATCTTCTGGAGATTGACAATCGGTTATTGCACCCACAAAGGAGAACTTGGCCCTATCCAAAATATGCCCTCGAGTAACAGTGTGAGATCCAGGGCAAGGGAGAGAAACAGCGTCCTGAGCAGACCTGAGTTCATATCCCTGAACCAGCCCCTTCGCGGCGGCGGCGGCGCTGGCGGCCCCTCTGAGAGCCGAGGCAGCGCCAGGCGACCGGGTCAAATCAAGCACCAAACAAGCCTGCCGAGTGAAGAACCTACCGACAGCGGCAGCAAGGATAGGAGAGAGCCCATCAAAATGCCAGAGGAAGACTGTATGCTGCTGAACCCTTCATTTAAGGGAATAGCGAAAAACTCCCTCCTCGCCATTGACATCAGTCTGTCCAAGCGCATGGGCGTGTGCGCATACACGTCGTCCTCTTGGGGAGGCTGCCGCTCCATGGTCGCCCTGTTAGCGCTCACAGGGCACGGCATCACTTGGATCATTGGCACTATCGTTTGTCTCACAAGGAGTAACACTCTGGCCGGGCAAGAGGTCCTGGTCAACCTGCTGCTTGGTAAATGGCACACAACCACACTCACCAACCTCGCAAAAATCTCAACAGTAGCCCAGGCAGGGGCGGAGCCAGATGTTGTAAACATCGGGGTGTATGAGCCCCTGTGGAGATTTTCCCCACCATAAATGGCTGCTGTAGTCCTTTATTTTCAAGCCATTTACTCTGTACATCGTTTGGGAAAACATGATAGCAGTCAAAAAATCATCCTGTAGAAACTACATCCTATTTCATATGTAACTGTTCTCTAACTGTCTTCATCATTCTGAAACCAGAACACAACAAACGTTGATAATAACTCATTTCACTCCAGCCATCTAAAGAGAGGCAACAATTGTTACTACTTTTAAGTTGCATTAAAGGGGAGGCATTTTGCATAAACAGCATTATTAATCTTGAAACCTAGTTTTGTCATAGAGTATAATAAAGGGCTGCACAATATATCGTTTTTTTTAATCATTATCACGATATCAACTGGCGCAATAAACACATTGAAAAAGACTCTAACTCTAAGCACTAAGTGGTGCATTTTATGTTTAATTCAATGTTCTATTTATTTTAATAAAGTAGTGTTGAAAATGATTTCCTTTCATTTGTTTTAAATTAATCAAGCAATTAATATCTGTTAATGTATCCCAAGTAATGTCGTTATAGCAATATTATACAATGTTATTGCATATTGCATGTTTTCCCCATATTGTGCAGTCTTAGTTTTTAGAATGATTTTTTTAGCTAAAAAATCTAATACATGTAAATCAATCCCATAATAATCTGGGTTGTTCTGACTGCAAAACACCTAGTTTATGGCTGAAAAGTTTCACAAGAGTGTCATTATTCTTGAGGTCACAACAGGTCATTTAGTCAAGTCAAGTTAAAAAAAAAGAAATTGTCTAATTACTATGAAATGGCTACTTTGGGGACTAAAATAATAAAACGTGAATACAATTGGGCTCATTGAATCCACAAGTCTCAGGTTTCCAGTCATATTCACGTTATGCGATTCCAATATTGTTTAGGACCCCAGTATTCAGGAATATTGAAATACAACATTTTAGAATAGGTGAAGAACAAAAGATCTTTGTTGTTGATTCAGTTCTAAATTTGTCTAATGACAAAAATAGTGTAATGCACGTTTTATGTCAACATATTATACAGCAAAGAACAGAGCAGACTATATGAGATCATATGAGATTTTTTTGAATGATTGGGGGACATGTGTGTGTGTGTGTGTGGGGGGGGGGGGGTGTAGGCAAGTGCACATGTACTGTACACACACACACACACACACACACACACACACACACACAGTCTGGACCCAAACACAGATCATTGACCTAAAAGCAGTACAAATCTCCTGGCTGTAGCTACCTTGAGCTCTGATTGTAAGTCTGTGGATTTAGGACATTGTTGAACTGTGTTTGGGACTTTGTTGGGCCCCAAATGTTGGTTAAATATTTGTTGGCCCAGGATCCTTTCTATTGAGGTCTGTCAGAAGAAAATCTCCAAACATGCTGAACAGTGTGTGGGGAATTATTATTAAATGCTGACTAAAATTCTGTTTTGTTTTCACCTAGCAGGAAAGTAATCAACCAAGACTGGCCTGTCAGGTTCGGTTTAATTCATTCCACTGCCTGGAGCATATGAACTCTGCAGTGCAGAAATATTTCCCATATAGTGTTTTGAAAAGGCTGGGACTCTCGACAACACTACTGAGCATGTCAGAGACTCCCAAAGCAGACCTTGACTGTGCAGAGGAGGTTCCCATTCTTATCAACTGAGGGGAAGCTCTGCTTTGGTGTTTTCTGGTTTCGTCTTCTTTCATTACTTAGTTACTCTGTTTCTCCACTAAGCCATGTTTACCTTTTATCATCCACACTTCTTTTAAAACATTAATTGAAAGGGGAAAGATATAGACAACTGGTAGATGCTTCAGGTATGCAGTTGTAATCACAACAATATTGATGGCATCACTATCACCAGGCAAAGTCTGGTGTAATTTAAATGCCCAGCTCCATGTACAGTATTGAAGGACTGCATGGATGATGACAAACAAAAGACATCACATAGCTGTTGTCTTTAATTGAACTTTCATAATGCTTGATGGAACAGACAGGTCAGTATGTAGCATTAGATTTCACCTACCTGTGTGCAGCTCTTGTTTTTGTGTTCGCAGAATAAGTCAGCAATACCACAACGATTGAAGCAGCTGTAATTATAGAAAGTAGTGGAGCATTTAGTGTTGAAGAGACATATATTTTGCTCAGTAGTTGGTGGAGACCAAAACAAAGCTAAAAAGAGAGTTAATACCCTGCTTACATTCGTTAGCTGAACACACACACACACACAAACACTCACACACACACACACACACACACACACACACACACACACAAACACACACTCCTAATATATCCTTATGTTGCTGGATATTTGCTGGATGTGTTAATTCTCAATTGTTAGCAAACCATTTCGCTACATCAACATAAAAAGTGGTAATACGTCAGTGTTGTTAAAAGATCTGTGGCAGCCTGACCAATTATATGCCAAACCTGTTCTGCACTTCTTGGAGATTGAGTTTTCTAGGGTTTCAATTAACCGTTGAATAATCTGGCAATTATTTTCTTAATTAATCAACTAGTTGTTTAGTCTATAAAATGTAAGAAAATTGTGAATAATGTCAGTATTTTCCAAAGCGCAGTATGGCATCTTCAAATGACTTGTTTCGTCCACAACTGAAAGATATATTCAGCTTACTTTCATTGAGGAGTGAAGAAACTAGAAAATATTCACATTTAGGTAGCTGGAATCAGAGATATTTAACTTTTTTCACACAGTCGAAAATGCTGAAACAGTCTTTACAGTCACAGAACACACTGCAGAAAAGAAATCATGGCGGTAACAAAGAAGTCACAAAATCTGCCAGCAAGTTTTTTTAGGGGGAAAAATCTGGAAAAGCAAAAAACAGAATTTTGCACTCATCCTCACATTCCTACTAAGACTGAGTCATTGCTGTTGCTTTAGTCAGCTGAAGGACAACACAAACAGGCTTGTCATCATAGCTGATAATATGATGCCTCATTGCTTGGCTCACCTTCTGCCTCCCTCCAGTACCTTTGGGATCTGGACTGCCAGAGGGCACCATAGGGCCCTGCACCAAAGTCCTTACTCACATCTTACCAGTTTCATTGTCTGCTTAGCTCATGTCCTAAACAGTCCTACTTTTTTTAGCACCCAGTCTGCTAGTCTGCTAGTCTCTAGTCTGCCCACCTCTCTTTTGTCCCTTCATCTCTTCCTTTTGGCATTTAAATGTATCTTCCACTTCCCTAGCCTTCCTTTAAGGAGCTGGAATAGAATGAAATAATAGAACTGTTAGGACAGAGCAAGTGGGCGACAACAATGAGAACTAGGACAGCACAGACAATATGTCAGACAACTGACTGATATTTAGCTTGTGGCTGGTTGAGTGTGTGTGAAGATGGCAGACTTGAACAGAAGTTAAAGATGGCAATGTTGGGGATATTATTGGGAGTGCTATGGAGCTATAAAGGGCATCTGCAAGTGTTCGGTATGTTGACTCAAAGCAAATGCTTCTCTGTATAGTATGCCTTACCGGCTATTCTTGGTCACCATGATATCTGTTTACATATGTGCTATAGCTGTTTTCTGCCTTATTTAAATAATCACAACATTATATAAAAAGTCTTGATAGAACCACGCTGTCCTGTTTTTCACTCTTAAATGTCAATTGTTCTTTCCAGTATTGTTTTCAGACTATCCAGACTATGAGTCTGCCATGCTAGCACCTCTGTGAGGCTATACTTGGGGACAATGTTGCTTTGAGCTAAATGCTAACTTCAACCTGCTAACATGCTGATATTTAGAAAGGCAACATGTTTACCACGTTCTCCAACTTAGTTTAGCTTGTTGGCATTTTAACATTTGTTAATTAGCGCTAAACACAAATGACTGGTGGGAAACTTTTGCAAGTATTCAATCAGAAATTAATGTACTGAACACTTAAAACTTTTAACATGGTGATGAGGATCCCAAAGTTCTTACAATTCCTCCTGAGGGCAACATGAATGTCTTAATGTCATGAGAATCCATCCAGTAGTTGTTGAGATATTTCACTCGAAAGCACAAATGTGAACCTTATGGTGGCACTATGGTGGTACTACTCATAGGTCATTGCATTGCAACCAAATTGTTTTGCCTTTATAATCTAACTCCTTCTTTTCGCGACAGCCCTCATTCTTGACGTCCTGACTGTGGCTGGAGTACAGAGACTGGTGAAGCGCAGAGGACCCTGGGAGATGATGCCAGGCTTCATGGACTGTGTCGCCATGGACATCTACTCCTTCCCAGCTGCTCATGCAAGCCGGGCCGCTATGGTATCCAAGTTCCTGCTGTCCCACCTGGTCCTGGCTGTCCCGCTCCGCATCCTGTTGGTGCTTTGGGCCCTCCTGGTGGGCATGTCCCGGGTGCTGCTGGGAAAACACCACCTAACTGACATGGTGTGTGGCTTTGCGCTGGGCATGCTCCATTTTAGCTTGATGGAATCCGTGTGGCTCTCATCAAGCACTTGTCAGACTCTTATTTCCATAAGCACTCTCAGCTGGAGCCCCTTTTTCTGAGCTTTTGACATAAGGCTTGCACACAAAGCTTATTTGATACACTAACCTCGCAATGTCGAGGACTTAGGTCTGATGAAGTTATTTTTGAAAGGATCCGAAGTTCTATGTGAATAAAGAAGCATTTATGTTTGGGATCAGATGCTGGCTTGCAATTAACACCCAAGACAAGCAGGTCACAAGACATTAAAAGACAGTTCACAATGCTTCACAAATTCTAGTATTTTCAGTTAATCCTACTTACACACACCTCTACTGCTCCTAAATTTCAATTACGTACAAATAATATAAGAATAATTAAGATGACTGCAAACTGACAGTGATTTAGTAAAAATGTACATTTATGATTTTTTCTTTTTTTTATATTTTCAATTGTCATGCAGTATGAAAGCTGTTACCATTTAGCCAAAACTGAACCACTTTCTATTCAACAAAATCTCTCTGAGTCTGTGTGCTCCTTTCTCTTTGCCATCTTAAGTCCTTTTACTTCCTCCTTCCCTGCTACCTCTTCCTCTTTTCTCTTTTTTTTTGTAATATATTTGTGCTTTTGTTTTGAAATATTGATCTAACGTTGGACACTGAAGAGTGTGGTCTGAGGCTGTAATATTGGATGTAACACTAAAATATATAAAGTAATTGTTGTTTAGATATTCCACATTTTTCCAGATTGGCATGACTATTATGTTTGTATATTTCTGATGGAATTCTGTTCTTACTGATTGTTGATCAAACTTATTTTTAACTTATTTTAATGCCACTCAATTTAGCTGCCTGTGTAAAAGAAATGTCCCACTTGCATAGAATTTAAAAAAAAATGTACAGGGTCAAATATAATTTCCTTTCAACGTGCCATTTATGCTCCAATGAGTTTAATTTCTCTTTTTATAGCAGATATTTTTGATTTCAGGCTACTGTAGTCTGCACATCAGCCTAACAGATGCTTATGGTTGGTCAGTGAGGCTGATTATTTGCCCCACAAAACAAATGAAGCGTGTGTGTGTGTGTATGTGTGTGTGTGTGTTTCTTTCTGACTTAGGCTATACCCTCGGGTACACGTTTCAGACCAGTTAATTGGAGTTGGCTTGTCCAAACGGGGACGTATGGAGTTTGTGTGAATGTTGGCATACAAAGTAAAAAATATCTCTCTGCAATATCAGTTTTGAACAAATTATAACTTTCTTTTGTGTTTAAATTGACCTTTGAATGAAACCTGCTGTTTTTGTGGTTTGGTGTGTAAATACAGTTTGCTTTGTTCTGTACAGGGATCCGTATATCATGTTTTTACTTTGTTTTTTCCATCTCTTTAATAAAGTGTGGTGGGCTGTCAGTAAAACGTGGTTGCCTTTGCATTTTGTTATTTTACGTAGGACTGAATGGTGTTTTACAAAGGTTTGCTCATACACTATAGCATTTGCCCCCTTTGAAGGACCTCATTGAATACTATGCCAACAACAGTGCAACTACATGTTCACAAGTGTGCTCTGCGCAGTATGCAAAGTAGATGTTTACGTAACATAAAGCTTGAGTGGTTTTAACATAGTGTTTCAGTCTTGTGATTGTTTTTAACTTTATCTTCTTGTCATTTTAAGCCAAATAGTCACAGCCCTTGATGCCAGTTTACTGTCACATGGTTCTTACCACAGAAAAATCTGACAGGAAACACCAGTGCAATGGTGTGTGCTCTGAAAAAGTTCAAATAGCAGGAACTGAAACTGCTTTATTTATATACTCTCTGATAGAGCAAGTCAAAAGGGAAATAGTTTTAGCAGTCTGAGAATCTTATGTTTTATCTTGTTGTGTGTGCATTGTTAGACATCAGAATAATACGTCAAACATTTAGAGTAAATGGTTTTTGTTTTTAAAATTTTGTTTGAGCAGTGTAGAGTAGCAAAGAGAGAATTTGTGAGACCGACACATGGGTCTAAAGTTCTCAGCAGGATCAAACTATACATTTTTGAAGCTTCAACATTAAGTATTGCTGGTGCAAACACTGATTGCTGATTGTTATTTTTGAAATCGGGTTTAATCCAAGTCAGTCGGCTGATTGGTACAACGCCAGATGCAACGTCATGCAAAAAAATAAGAATGATTGTTCCTGTTAATCAGTGCCATTGTTGGAACAAAGTTTTCAGATAAACACAATTAATATCGATATGTATGCACACAAACAGATGGGTGGAGATTTACAAAAATAGGCGGTGTCATTAGCTGCAGTAGCCTAACTTGATACCATGGTAGCCTGAATGAGGACTCAAATTCTACAGTTTCTCAAAGTATGTCAGCACCATGCATTAACTTACAGCTTCATGTAGGAGGATTTCCTGGCAAAAAATGTGCAACATCACAAATTAAGAGCTTGTTCCAATACAGGTTTGTTAGTTTTAGCGCCAGAATTAAGACCTCTACAACCCTGCATAGCATGTACCCAAAATATCCCCGTGAGTAAGTGCTGATAGTGCTTTCAAGTCTGTTTTTGCAGCGTTCACATGCACTGACTCAACAGACACTACACTTTCTACTGTTGTGTCTTTGTGCTCTGTTTGTGTCATGCTCTGTGGAAACGTTAGACACCACAACTTTCCAGGTGCCACTGACCTTTGTGTATAATGTAGGTGTGTAACTATGAGCATGTTATAAGGCCAAACAGGTATTCTGGTGATTGTTCTCATCTTCCTAAGTATTCAGTAAGGTTCCTTCATTCGGATAAACAGTATGGTCTAATATATCACAATTCAAATTTATTTGCAGGCTAAAAAAAACATTAGTCAAATGTATAAAACTCAAATTAAATTGAAATTGGCCAAACTGGTGGAGTGAATTATGGGATTGCACTAGAAACATAAATCCTACAGGCTCAATGTTTAATAAATTCATAATTGTTGTAGTTTATGGTAAAAAAATCTAAACAATGTGATTTTTGTGACTTTATCACTGAGAAAAAGAAAAAACACACAGTAGCAGGTGGATCAGTGGAGGATATTTGCAGCCATTTAAAAGGAATGGTTGAAGAAGAGTGAGACAAGTGCTCCCTCTAGAGGGTTCTCACAGAGGGACTGTCCCCTGTGGAAAACAGCAAATCATTTAAAAAAATGCATGACACAGAGAGAAAAATCCTTGAACCCATTGAAATTAAATTAGTGGATTATCCGTTGTCCCAGATTTGAACAGATTTCTGTTTCATTATCGTTGCCTAATTTCATCCCTTTATTTTATTGTATATATTTTGAAGAAATCACATCACATTAAAGAGCAAGCATGTTCATATATGTCCCTTTTACAGACAACTTTCTTGTGAAGCAGAAAGCTTTTGTGACGCGATAACAGGGGTAAATAATAATTATAACAATGACAATTTTACACTCTGTTTGTTAGTAATCACTACAAACAGCTATGAAGTACACACACATGCTCAGGACCTACACATGCACAAATGGAGAGATGTCAAAATGAGTGGGGTGCCCGCTGGACCAGCGCCCTGATCGGTTGGGGGAGTACGGTGCCTTGCTCAAGGGCACCTGGCAGTGCCCAGGAGGTGAAGTGGTAAATGTGTAAATAAGTAGATACATGAAAAGCTAGAAGAAAGAACAGGTTATTTTAACCTTGGCACTAATGTCATTGTAACCATACTCACTGAGCTGGACACACTGTTTAGATTATTTTTGAGAGAGGAAAGTCTTTCATTTCAGAGATCTCTTCTCTATCAATACATTTAAAATGTATTCCCCACATATCTTTAAACAGTGTATGCATTCCTGTATTTGTTACATGGCCACAGAGATTTAGTTGTGAATGGATGCATAAGATGCAAAATATAGAGCTTTCTATCCTTATCTTGGATAAAAGAAATATATAAATGCAGTCCATTTTCCATGACATTGCCATCCAGATGTTAAAAGAACAGTGAATGCATTTCAACATAGGTGTTTTTTTTTTTTTTTTTGATTACAGTGGTCTGCAACAGACAAATTATTTCAGAAGTTGCCTAGGTTACATGTACTGTATACGTAGGCTATATATTTATACATATATAAGTTGACATTAGATGAATTGACTAAACCATACCCTGCAGTTGTCTGCCTCATCACCTAATCACTGGGTGCAGATCTCATCATTTTTTGTTATTATGTTTTCATTTAAATGTTACTATGCCTGCAATTTCAGAGTATATTTTCAGTTTTACTGCAGTGAGATTTACTGCAGTTTGTAACCTAATATTCATAAAAGACTGATGAACATTGCTAAAAAAGAAACGAAAAGGGTGTTTCTGTAGGTGCTAAAATAAACCAGCAGAGGCGCTTGTTGTGTTTCCCTGCCAACGACGTTCGGTTACGTATGACGCTCTGAACCGAGCCGATCAAGCCAGGCCGGGTAGGACCCCAGCAACAACGCTGCGATCGGTTCAACCTATGAAGATTGGGCTTTTCAATCGCCATCCATCCTTTGAATAGACAACATTTTGTGGAAATATATCACTGTCACTGATCAGAAGATACACTAAGTTGTTCAACCGGTGAGTTATGGATGTGGATGGTAATGTCAAATCTTCGGTTTTGCTTGTCTTCTCCGCTACCCAGTTTTATTGTTGCTTTGTTCTGGGCAGCAGCCATTTTTAATCGCCTTGTCCTACATTCCCATCGCTGTCGTAAGACCGTTTTGAAAAACCCACGAAAGGTTGAAAATGTAAGTTTTGGGTCTGAGTGTCTTAAATAGATTTCCTAAAAAAGACCAGTGTTTAATAATGTCAAGCATAAATGGAAATGCGGTGAAATCACAGGCCTGCCAGGGTTGTTTTTGAATTCTAGTTAGCTAGCTTGCTAGCTAGCTAGACTGGAAGTTGAACGGGATTGTTTTCGAACAAGCTGTGACTATCAAAGCTAACGTTAATGCTAAGTAAGAACTATATGCGGTGTGGTGATATTTCTGCATGCTTGCTTAAGAAAACAAAAACAGTTATTTATCCATATCTACACAGTCTAATATCGCCACAGTACCGTGGCCACTGTTGGCAATGTTTACATTGAGCCACCAACTAGCAAATTTTACTAGTGATGGTTAGCAACTGCCCTTGTGGTCCTTTTTGACGTTCGTGTTATTACGTTACAATTTAAGTAATGTTAGGTAACTGGTAGCTAGTCTTTATCTGTTTAACCATCACCGGTTTTGTTGTATCGTACTAGATGAAATAGATTTTTGTTTTCGTGCAGCAAACGGGCTGGTGTCAGTTTCATGTGCTGAAAGTAGCTTTGTCAATGAGGGAACGTTGAAGACACCTATCTACAACTAACGTTATTATGCGGTTGTCATATTATATCATACTTGTAACTAGTATATCCATTTGTAGTACGTATTATTTTCTATTGGTTGTCTGATTGAAATAACCTTTTTGAAATGCAAATTTCGTTAGGGAATTTGTTAGCTGTCATTATGCTAGCTTCCATTTCTAAACGTCAACTAACGTTACATTCATTATTTGGTGGTCCTTGTAGTAATCTATTGTGACTTCAAAGTAGAAGGTAAGTGCATGGTCTGTTTTGATACTCTGCTAAATCGACCTCGATGGGCAGATTTTTGCCAGTAGTCTCGGTAAAACGCCTATGCGGGGCTTTAACGGAGCGGCCTTCGATAACCTACGTTACGGGTTTTCTTGTATTCGGCTGAAACGACCATATTTATTTGCCTACATCTGTGTATAAAATATTCAAAACCTCAGCTGTAGGCTTTTTGTCCGCAGCTAACGTTATATAAACTCAAAAATACTTAAATGTAGCCCACATTATTAAAGCTTTGTCTCGCCATCTCTTCTCATTGTTTTGGTAACGTTAGTAGTGTGAAGCAGTCACTTCGAAATATGAGCGCAAGCAACGTTAGCCGTCATACAAATGTTCCTTCGGATCATGTTTGGCCATGTATCGAAACATTTAACTCAGAAAAATTGGAGTGTTCACACTATGTAATTTATCCTTGTCTAAGCCATTTAATGTTAAGAAATGAATTCTAATTCTTATGGAAATGCAGTTGGTAGGTCTGGTGTAACAGCAATTGCTAATACATATTGCCACTTGACTATTTTGGCGGATTCCTGTGTGTGTGTGTATATAATTTATATTATTTAGAAAATCCATCCTAATTTTGAAATATTTCAGCCGGTTCTGAATGAATCTAGGTTTAATAAGAGCTCAAGTTATTAATGACAGTTATCTATCATTTTTCATAAAAAAAAAAAAGTATCCACATCTTTTTGTATACTTCTGCAGGTAGTGTTGTTAAACGTTACCGTAGTAATTGCTGTATATTGTTGCGTTACATCTGGTTTATATTAGCATATTTCTGTTAGGTAACAAGGATTCTTGTTGCTAACATTTCCAAGTTATTATCAAAGTATGTAACTCAAGGATTTTGTCAGATGTGATCTACGTTACAGGACTCCAGAAAAACCTTTTACATTAACTTTTTCATTAGTGCACCAGCACATCATTTTGGTGCATCCCAACATTTTACCACACCTGTTGCTGCCGCAGTCATACATTTAAGTGTTAGATAATTTTTATTAGATAATTGTGTCTCAAATGTTACCATATTTTTGCTTTTAATACATAAGGCTACTTAGTTTTGATAGTTATTTTTACAGGCTAATAGTATCTTTCAAAAACACATCTCAAATTCAACTGATCACATAAATAGCTGTCTGTTGTACGGCGTCTGCGTCCTCTCTGAACCCATCGCTACATGCATACACACACAGAAACAGAACTTCAGTCGCATTAGTGCAACCAAAGAATTGGTTAGTTAGGATTTTTGGTGCAAACCATACATTTGTTTGCAGTGGCTTCAAAGTGGAGTGGAGACTTTATCAAAGAATAGAACAAATATATATTTGAAAAACTCAAAAGCACTATACCAGAAAACAATGTTGCCGTTCAATCTACTAACTTGAACTGTTCTATCAAATGTAGAGGTGAGTGAAACAAGGGCGATGCTCTGACTGTTGTCTGGCATTGGAGTAAACAGTCAATTCATCTTCTTTAAACTTGCTTGCGTAACTTCATGGACATGAAGGGCAGCATGACTTTAGCATTGGCTTTGAGTACAACAACTCAGTGCTGTTTGTAAGGTATGTATTTGGCGTCTCTGCCCTCAGGTCAGGATATGGAATAAACAAAAACTGAAGTTGAAGTTTCACAGCTGATGTAAACACCGAGAAAATCACATTTTTCTTATAAAGTCATGTGCATTTAAGGACATGACCAGGGATGTCATGTTACCAAAAATATAGTAGTTGGTATGGATACCACAAAATACTCTGTGTGTGTGTGTGTGTGTGTGTGTGTGTGTGTGTGTGTGTGTGTGTGTGTGTGTGTGTGTGTGTGTGTGTGTGTGTGTGTGTGTGTGTGTGTGTGTGTGTGTGTGTGTGTGTGTGTGTGTGTGTGTGTGTGTGTGTGTGTGTGTGTGTGTGTGTGTGTGTGTGTGTGTGTGTGTGTGTGTGACAATAAAGTTAACATTAATTCCTTTATTTTAACATTCAAAAAAACAAACAATAGTGGCAACATTCACATAATTTAAAAGCAATCGCTAAATAGATGTTTATAATAATTATTAGGGGTGGGTATCTTTTGACACCTTACGATTCTGATTCAGAGTCCAACTATTTAATAATAAATCGATTATCAATGCATCTCGATTCAACAATGTTTATGTACATTTTTATGTGTGATTTAAAAAATATATATACATATAAATCTGAGGTTGCTACTCAGCTTGCTAAGTACTTTAACTGTGTGCTCATAAGCATTTCATAAGTGTCCTGATTAATGGAAGAACTAGCACTGACATAGGACGTCTGATGCATCACATCACATTGGCTCACATCTTTGTTAAAAGTTGCAAATTAACACATTGCAAAAACTATACACAGCACCCATCTGACTGCAAACGTGCATTCTGCACATGTGAGAAAATAGTCTGTCTCTAATTTTAAAAAACAGATCGGAGAGAAAACTAGAACAAAATATCCACTCACATTTATGTCAATGAATCTGATTTGTCAGTTGCTTCATATGCTCACAGTACTGACAAAGTGTCTGATTTAAAAGCTGGAGAAACATTTCATGCAAAGTTGATTTATTTTATTAAACTTTGAAAGCATTAATCTTAATTATTATGTACAGTCATAATGTATCTACTAAATACGTTTCCCTTGTACTTTGTTGCATTTTGCTTTTACTATTAGACTAACTTTTCCACCTGGGCAGGTATTTAAACTTGTTTTTAATACTTCAGGACTTTTTATAATTATAATATAACGGAATTAATAAGGTCTACTTAACGTTGACATTTCGTCTCTTTGTAGAATCAGAAGGCACTGGGAAGAGGCGCAAAGAAAAATTTCCATACTAGATGACATTTCATCGCAATGTCCGATCGTTTGGGGCAAATAACCAAGTCCAAGGATGGGAAAAGCAAGTATTCCTCACTCAGCCTATTTGACAAGTACAAGGGAAAATCAATAGAAACTCAGAAAAACGCAGGTAAGGTTGATTTTATTAGATTACATTCTTTACATCTCCGTTACTATGTGTCAATCCTATTGGTAATGTTACTCCTCTTGCTTTATCTTCCTCTGTTTTCTCTCCCAGTAGTTCCGCGACATGGCTTGCAGAGTCTTGGCAAAGTGGCCGCAGCCCGGCGCATGCCCCCACCTGCTCACCTGCCGAGCTTGAAGTCTGAAAACAAAGGAAACGATCCCAACGTGATTATTGTGCCGAAAGACGGTACAGGATGGGCAAACAAGCAGGAACAACCCGATCAAAAGAGGTAAGGAGACAAAAGTTAGCACACTGTAGAAACCACTCTCTCATCTGATTTTTATAACAAAGTTCAGGTAAATCCACTGTGCTAAATGTAATTATATATTTTAATGCAGTACAGTGTTTGTTGACAGCCAGGTTGTTGAACATTAAAAGAAAATTCCTTAAGTTAGCTACTCCGGTTTCAATTGGAAGGTGCATTCTGAAAGACCAGCATCAACTTTAAACACTTTTATCCTTCTCAGAAGACGGCATCATTCAAAAAAGCACAGTAGTTTTGTAAAAGCCAATCTGTTGTTGCAAAGCTTTAACTATAAGATTAGAAAAAGTTGTTGTCCAGTCTGTCAGTCTAGATTATGGTGTTTCTTTGCCTTTTTATCAAGTAATTGTACCTTTTGGCCCACTTTGACCACATTACACAAAACTTTTTTTTCTTCTTATTTGTAGTTCTATTGCATCAATACCACAGCTGCCGGAGTTGCAGCCGCAGCTGGCTTTACAGAAATCTGTCTCCAATCTTCAGAAGCCCACACCAGTAGCCAACCAGGAGGTGTGTATGTGTAGCTATGGTTGTTTTGCCATCATAAAGATTGTCTTTAAACTGCTGTCTCTTATTTAATCTTCGAAAAGAACTCATCAACACACAACTGCAAGACTAGGGCAGTTTTTATTGAATATATTAAAAAGTCAGGAAAAACGCCCTTCCTGTACAAGAAAATTTACTGCAGTCTTGAAATATATCGGCCAATATTAGGCATTTCCCGCTCTTTTTTTGAATATTCATTCATCAGAATCATGTATAATGACAAATGATTCTGATGGATAAATAAATATTTAAAAAATAAAAACTGACTGTCAACAATGTTATGAGCGTTGGCGTTGCGTAGTTTATCCTACAGAGGGAACACAGATTTTTTTTGTTAATGTGTTCTTGTTCAAAGGACTTTTAGTTTCATATCTTAAGTTTGTATTTTTATACATTTTATTTATTAGAACCTTAATATAGTTTGACTTTCCCCTGTTCTGTCGTGACAATAAAACAAATTATATTATTTTAGTGGGCACTAGTAAATTACTACAAATAACTTATGTAAGGGAAATAAGTTTGTTTTGTAATGCGTTTCTATACGTGTGTGTGTGGGTGGGGGTGGGTGTGGGTGGAGGTGGGTGTGGGTGGGGGTGGGTGTGTGTGGGTGTATATATATATATATATATATATGTATATATACATACATACATACACGTGT
>NC_048422.1:16452580-16532358 GCF_013103735.1 Etheostoma cragini
TGGCTGCTTAGAAATTAAGTGTTAACGAGCAGTTGGACAGGTGTACCTAATAAAGTGGCCGGTGAGTGTATATATGTGCGTGTGTGTGTGTGTATATACATATATATATATATGTGTGTGTGTGTGTGTGTGTATGTATATGATTTTTAAATAACCAAGCCTTAAAAATCCTTTATCAGTCGGGTTCTACAATGTTGGTACTTGATAGCAGATATACATTCTCAAAGGTCAAAGAGACATGAATAATCAACAGATATTTGACTGTGACCTTGGTTTTCTTCATTTCCAAAGAACACAAACACAGGTGGACCAAAGCAATGGGCCCAGCTAAATGGAAAGGCAGTAGAGCAAGATGGTGAGTCCTCTCCGATTTATCTTTATGAAAGGAGTGTTTGAAATCAAATGGCATTCTAATGTTGAATCATATGTTGTCCAGTCTGTGACCCCTGTAGGTCTATGGCAATTGGCACAGCATTCTTCTGTTAAGTAAGTCTGACAAACCGTTTTCTTTATGCAACTTCTTTCAATGACATCAGGTTCAAGGGTCTTAAACCGACTTCAGCCCTTCTCTCACGAGGAATTTCCCACACTGAAGGCAGCTGGAGAACAGGACAGGGCTGGCAGGGAAAGAAGCGGCTTCGATCCGTCGTATGGGCCCGGACCAAGCCTCCGCCCCCAGAGTAAGTCTTAACGCTCAGGTATTGGCAGACAGTCTCATAGATGAGATAAATGACGGCTGAAAAGCAAATTATTAAATTGGTGGCAACATTTTCGACATTAACGGCATAGACTAAAGGAAAAGACTTCAGAGAATGGGAGGAAGAGAGGAGTTTGTTTTTTACTACCCAATGCTGTGTTTATGTTGATGTCATGTTGTACTTGAGTGTTTTTCAAGCAAGTAAAACTCCTCAACAGACATGTTGACACACTCTCACTGATTTCCAGCTGCCAACCCTGGGTCGGGCTATTGTCCCTAGTTGCAAATGGTTAAAAAGATTTTTGAAGTGTCACCGGACAATTTGGAATGTTCTGTATTGGCTATTTCAGTAATCCAGAGAGCACCAATCGACTTAGCACTACGCAATCATCTTCTGTCATTAAAGACATGGAGATAAGGTTACAAACAATGTGGTATTACTTTTAATTTCATTTTTTGCCAGAGTAAATCATTCCATGTAGAATTAGTTCATCAATTTTTCTGAAATCTCCCTCTACCCACTTCAAGATGTGACGAGCTGGAGGGAAGGTGGTGGCAGGAACCTTCAACCCTCAGCCCTGACCCTTGGCCTGCCGGCAGATCCTGAGGGTAAGCTCACGGCCCTGGGTGAGACTGGCTCCCCTCCAGCCTTAACCCACCCCCCTTCTGCCACCAGCACAACCTCTTCTAGTGTGGTGACTGTTCAGTCACCAGTCCTTGACCCCAAGGAGCCTTCCCTGCGACCCGCCCAGCCAGTCCGCAGAACAACCGTCCCTACTGCCCTGCAGTACCAGCTTCACCACACTTCAACTGCTGTCTACCATGACATGTTGCCTGCATTTGTAAGTACTCTATGACTCCTTGGGGCCACTTTTTGTAAAACAAACAACAATAAAAAAGCATCAAAGACAGTCTGCTGGTTTTACCTGTACGAAATTAGCTGTTGAATATAGCTAGAAACGGCTCAAATCCCTTTGGTGGCTCCGTGTGTTTCTACTACGAACACATTGTTTCATCCTGCTGTTTTCAGATGTGCTCTAAAGAGACACGTGAAACCCCTGGTACCGACCATGTTCCGACCACCGTAGCTGCCCCAGCACGATTTGACAGCAAACCCACTTTCAGACAGAACTACACCAAATCTGAACTTGTTAAGTAAGTACATTCACACTGTGAGAGCATTTATACATTAAGTAGTTTTACCGAGAGGTTTGTGACATTTGGCAATTGTTAAATTGTCGTTCTACCATCTCTGATTTCAGTGGTGATGTGAGAAGAGAGAACCGCTTTGTCCGCGCTACACCTCGACCCTCTTCTCAGCCCATCCGCAGGCCTGGTGACAGACCGCAACGCCCAGCCATCATTAATCCAGAGGACTTGAAGGATCTGGATGAGCTTGACAATGACTGCGAGGATGGATGGGCCGGTCAGTATTACTTGTTTAACTGCCTCTATCCCCCTCTTACAGGAGGCAGACTAAAAGATAGTTGAATGTGTGAAGTAAGTTCATGTTACATTAAGTTTCTTCTTAAGCTTATGAATATTAACTGCTGCACTAGTGTGCAAGTTATTATATGTGATATTTTGCTGAGTTAGTCATCAAAAACGGCATTTATTACCATTTACTGCTCTGACTTCATTAATGAGTTTAGATTCTGTAATGTGTAAGTTCACCGGCAAACAGCATGCCAATAGGATACAAAAGCCTGTTGCCATTGCTCTGTATCCAATCCTACATTCCTGCCGCTGACTGTTAAGTATGTTGTTTTTTCAGGACTCCATGAGGAAGTTGATTATAGTGAGAAGCTTAAGTTCAGTGATGACGAAGAAGACCACCACGGTGAAAAAAACAGGAAGTGGTGAGATCTCTTTTCTGCTAGCTTATTGCTCTAAATAGGCTCACACTCTTGTTTTCTGTCATTATTAAAGGGTTCCTGGTTTAATTTTGAGCGGTTACTTTTTAGGGCTGAATGGGAGAGGGAGAACCAGCGTGACTGCCAATCCTCCCTAAATTCAGGTGAAGTGTCTTACCCCCAGGAGGGCCCTGACGAGAGCTATTCCTACCAACATCACCACCACAATCCGCCCCGGAAGACCAACGGCAGATATCTCTCTACAGACACAACGGTAACAACACACTATGCTTTTTTTTCCACTTTCATCTTCCTCCTCTGGGATGTATTTTCTAAGATTAACTCATTATATCTACAGTTAAAACACATCTTGTTCTCTTCCCCGCTGACTGGGGAGGGTAAGGCAACGCTACAGAGCAAATGAATCGCCGTGTGCCTTCAAACAGTTGAGTGAAACTCAAGTTGACCTTGCAGTCACCATAGAGATGTGTCTGACTACTTGTCACTTGCCATACCTTTTGCTAGATAAAAACGATGTGGTTCAATACAAAAATTCTGTACACTACACATACCGAAGAAGGCACAGTGCACCTTTTCCACAATCCATTCTAGTTGCTATAAGTCCAGCAAAAACGGCAGGTTTTAGAGAGTTGAAGGGCTGACCGATCCTTTCCGATCAGTTGTTTCAATCCATATGCTCCTCCACGGTGCCCTCAATGACAGAATCCGAAGCATCAACTTTCCCTGCTGCCGCAGGAGGATGGGATGTAGCCCAGTTCACTTAGTCCTCAGCATCCCAGGTGAATGCTCTAAACTGGGCGCCTTCCTTGATCTTTCGGGTTGCCAGGTAAAGCAGGAATAAAATCCAGACTCGTACTGAATTCACGGTTTGATAGAAAGCTTGGCGTTGTTTGTTTATATAGTTACTGTAGTCAGGGGAGAAGCAAACCCTCTGACCCCCAACGACGAGAGAAAATTTCCCCTCAGCCTGTAGAATCGCCTGCCTTGTTGTATAGCAAAGAATGTTGATTAGTAGTGGCGTTCTTCTTTGGGCTATCACTGTAAATTCGACAGGCTCTCATAATCTCGATCTGAGCATTTGCCAAATCCAGGAACCACTTAGGCAGTGAGCGTGAGAGATACTGAATAGCGTTAAAGCCTTCCAGCTCTACCTTTAACTCAACGATGCGGATGTTGCATCTTCGGTTTCCGTCCTCAATATCTGCTAACTTCGCCTCAATCTCTTGAAAAAGAATACTTGATTTGCTTTCCACTGTAGTTTTTGGATTGTTTGCATCAGATCTATTGAGCCAAGGCTTGCAGCCAGAGATGCTTGTTGAGCATGATTAGCAGTTACCGTCGTATCGTTGTCAATTCATATATTTGCTTTATATACTATACTGTTTACCTCCCCCTTGAATTGCCTCCTGTTATGTCTAGACCCTGCAGAAAAACCATGTTGAGCCACTTGCTGACCAAGAAGATCACCAGCGCCAGTCTCAGGCTCCAGCTAGGGCAAAGTATGTGTCACCTGAGCTGTCAGAGGCTGTTGAGAGGGCCCGCAGACGCCGAGAGGAGGAAGAGAGGCGTGCCCGTGAGGAACGGCTGGCCGCCTGTGCTGAAAAACTCAAAAAGCTGGATGAAAAGTTTGGGAAGACTGAAAGGCAAACATCAAGGACAGAGGAGGGCCAGAAAGAGGGAGAGGGCAAAGAAGTTCCACTTTCCCCAGAAGGGGAACCGAATAAAGGCCTCCATGAGAACTGGCAGTACAGCACCAAAGGTAAATTGCATGTAGACTTGTACATTTAGGCCTATGTATTATATAGAAAATGTAAAGATTATTGCAGATTACACTCGCAAATTCTAAGCATGTTACAATTAAATGATTTCCAGATGTAACGGAGTGTCCCCCAGACAACTCTCCTGGCCACAGTTACCGTGAGGAACCTGCTTTCTCTAACTACCGTGCCAGCGAGGATGATGTCCAGGAGCCCTCCTCCCCCTCAGGAGACTACAGTGGACATCATCCCTCCAAACCCATCCCACCCCGCTTTCAAAAGCAGCCCCAGCACCATCAGCAACAGCAGGTGTGTGCCAGGAGCCACAAAGAACCCATTAAGTCTTGATCCAAGACTAATGTGTCAATGTCTTAGTGACTGGTTTGTGAGAAAAGGGGTTTTAAGAGTTTTTGGGAGCAAAGATTTTTAGTTACAGTCATCAACATGCAAACGACCTCGTGAAGGTTGCTACCCTATTTGTCTTTGATTGGATTTTCTGAGTTTAATTCTTGTCAGGGATTTTTTTGGGAGTTGATGTTTGGTTATCTCATGCAAGAAGAACAGGAAATGCAATCTGTAGAGGGTGGATATATTCATTTATCAAAATTGTAAAGGTTCTCTTCATCTGTCTCTAGGAAAACATAGTTGTAAATTATAGAATGAATGATAGCTGAATTCCAGTGTCTTGGCTGATTTGGACACATAAATATAACGGAAATTTTCCTACTATGACAAGTCAAAAAAGGCTGATTGCTATACTATTTGTTAATTTTCTCCTTTCCAGAGAACAGCTGATAAAAGGAGCTTTAATGTGTGTTCAATTGTAAATGTGGAATTAAAGGATTCATTCAAATTTGTTCAGTATTTGTAAAATAAAATGAAACTCACAAAATAGATAAATTACAACATCACAAACAGTACTGTCATGTTTTAAGAATGTTGTTTATGACTTGGTACCTAAGTACCAGTTGTCATGACATTCCTACTAAGAAGAATAACACTGGAAGATTTCTTCTTGACTTTGCTAACTCTGAATTCTTATATTGGCTTTAGCTGAATTCATGTTTACACAGAGCAAGGACTCTTGATTTTCTCTTACAAGTTGTTGTATATGTTCTACAGGAAGTATACAAGATGCATCACTGGCAGCAGTCAGGTCACCCTGCCCCATCTGGATCCAGCCATAACCAGAGAGGCTACTACCCCCCACATGTCCTCGGGTTTGATCCCCGCTGGATGATGATGCCACCTTTCATGGATCCCCGTATGACCCAAGGACGATCTCCTGTGGACTACTACCCTGGTACTGTCCACTCTTAACTCAGAAAATTTTGCACATACCTTCACATCTGAAATCATTTTTTTCATCATGGAAAAACTATCTTATTTGAACACTGTAAATGTTTTCAGCAGGAATGATGAAACCCATGATCCATCAAGACCACCTGAACAGCCCTGGTTCCGATGAGGGATGCCATTCTAACCTGCATCAAGAGAGAAGAGCCCCTTCCACTGAGCCTTACCCTATGTGGAACCAAGATGGCTACCCCTTGCGCAGCTTTACTCCACCTTACCAGAGGCAACATGAAAGCTCAGATAGTGGCCAGCCAGATGACAGGTCAGTATATTAGATCCTGTGCATTTTGCAGTTCTTTAATTAAATCCCTGAAACTGACCTCACAAAGCAATATTGACACCTACAACTCCACTTAGTGACATAGGCCTCTGTTTTATCAAGCTTCATCTTTGTATGTCTTGTATATTTTTTCTACAGAAGTGATATGGCCTGCCCCCAACCGGACTCCTATGAAGAGAGGGCCCATGAGTGCTTGACCCACCCCCAAGATGATATCCCCCATCATGCTTACCAGAGCCGAGGACCAGACAGAGAACATCAACACCATGACCAAGGCTTGCTGACCACAGTTCAAAACCACTCTGTGAATCATGCAGGTAGTGATTACCCAAAACAAGACTCTAGGGACAAGCATCTGAAAGACGGCTCTGAATCACACGATGAAACCTTAGATGGCTCCAAGGACAGTTGGAAGAGAGATGGAGGCCAGAAACAAGACGGAGGACTCAGCAATGCTCAAAGCCAGTGGTCCGAACCCAGTTCCAGTAGTAGTGTTAGCCAGCCATCTGAGACCAGTGGGCGCACCTTGACTCGCAGAACTGGGCCCATCAAGAAACCAGTGCTCAAGGCTCTCAAAGTGGAAGACAAAGAGAATGAGAAGCCTAAACCTGAGCCTGAAGAGAAGCCTGTTCCTTATCGCCTGGAGAAAGAAGTCCTCACTAATGTTTATGACT
The DNA here is from genome assembly GCF_013103735.1 of Etheostoma cragini. NCBI lineage: Eukaryota > Metazoa > Chordata > Actinopteri > Perciformes > Percidae > Etheostoma > Etheostoma cragini. Next base: position 16,459,219 of record NC_048422.1, read on the forward strand.
TGAAGAAAGATAACCAGCCTTCCAGCAACAGGCATGCAGCCTCACCTGTTGTAGAGAAACAGCCCGAAGAGAGGCAGCGTCAGTCACCAGCTCCCACCCAAACAGAGAGGCCTCTGAGTACCCACAGTGACGACTCTCCCAAGGAGAGCACCTGGGACAGTGGCAAGAGCCAGTCACCTAGAGATAGCCAGGAAAATCGTGAGCCCCAGGCACCTCGGCGTAATAACTGGATCTTCATCGATGAAGAACAGGCCTTTGGTGCAGTCAGGGGAACAGGTAGAGGCCGGAGTCGAGGCTTTAGGGAATTTAGCTCAAGAGGTGGAACCCGTGGTGGCCGAGGTGGAGACAATCTCAGAGGGGCTTATAACAACAATAGCAACAGTGGCGCTCAGCGGACAGGCAGAGGCAGAGCACCACCGAGGGACCTTGTCAAGGTGGAGGAGTTCCAGAGAGGCAAGCCCCGCAGGCGAAATGTCAGTGAAACTTTGAGTGAAGCCTCTGAGTATGAGGAACTGCCAAAGAGGCGCCGTCAGAAAGGATCTGAAAATGGAGAAAGTTACACAGAGTCTGGAGAAGTCCGCAAGGCTGATAGAGACTCTTGGAGATCCAACAAGGTTTATACAGATGAACAGACAGCCCCAGATTCCAGAGAAAAGGCCAAGGCCAGCAGGGGCTTTGGTGGTCGCATGCTGCCTCCCAGACTGAACGCAACTGGAAGTTACAGTCGAGGCTTTGGAGGTTCCAGGGACATTTCAACATGGAGGGGCCGTGCGCCCCAGTTTAGTAGCACTGGTGGCTCAATGCAAGAAAACGGTTATGGTCCTGGAGCTGAAAGTACTTACTCCCGCAGACCACCTGTTGAACGGGAGACTCTCAAGTACCCCCCTAAATTCACAGGCTCCTTCATGGACAATGGCACAGAGGACCGCGAAGGAGAATTCTACTTTGACAATGAGAACCCTGACAGGCAGATGTTAAGGAGACGGCGTCCACCCCGTCAAGACAAGCCTCCCCGCTTTCGTCGTCTACAACAAGAACGTGAACCTGGCACAAACCAGTGGACAAGTGAAGAGTACATAAATGGAGAGTTTGCAAACCAATGGCCTGGTCGCCCCAAAGGCAGTGGGGAAGACAACTGGCCTAGTGGCCATTACTCTGGTGCACGCTCTAGCCAGCATGGTCCGGCAGAGGAATGGGAGACGGGATCAGAGAACAGCGACTTTGGTGACTGGAGAGAGAAGCGAGGTGTAACTGGAGGGACAGCTACACAAGGACATGGTGATATTCCTTCAGAGTCTTGCCATAGTGAACCAGGCTCAGGCGAGAAGAGGGAACTTTGCAAGAGAAGCTTCTCCAGCCAGAGACCATTGGTGGAAAGGCAGAATAGAAAAGGGGAGCCATCACTGCTGGAAGCAAGCAAGATGAGACGTTCACCTGATAACCCCCCTACCTCCTCAAACAGAAGTGACAGTTGGCAGAATGGAGGGGCGTCTTGTAAGAGGTGAGGTGAATGACAGAACAAACTTCCAGTTGAAGTAATTGTCATTATCCTGTTCCACCTGGGTGAAGCATCAACGATATGTGCTGATGAATTTTTTTAATGCTTTAGTTTCTGCTTGTTATAGTCGCTTGGAAACCAAAAAAAACATGGCGTCTCATTATTGTTTTTTACGTACGGTACATATACTCTTTATACTCTGGCTTACACTCAGAAACTGGACTGAAAACAGCTTCTTTGCTCACCTTTTTTGAGCAAAAAAACTATTTTGTAGTACAAATGTATGAGTGTAAGTGCTTACTCTACATAAAGAAGCTGTCTAATTAAGATACCTAGCTTTCATTTTACCAGCACTAATTATACTGCTGGACGTTTGGATTTCTGCTACAATGTTTAAGGAGGTAAACATGTTTTCCCTTCTATTGAGCAAAGCCTAAGATACTGAGTAGTACTCAACATGCAGTTGGTCCCAGATGAGGGTGTAGCTCAGTTACATTGGCTAGATGAATGTGGGAAAGGCACTTGTGCCTGACAAGAGCATTGGTTACTAACACTATATACAAAATCCCTCCTGAGCCTGAATTTAGAGTTATTCTGTTTTTTTTGTTTTTTTTCTTGTTCCACCTGTCATGTGTTGCCTTTGCTGAACTTAACTGGCTAAGTGACTAATTTGTTGTATTTGTTTTCAACTGCCAAAAGGATACTCAAATTGACCAAGATTTTTGAGATTTTATTTGGTTGTGTTGCCAAATCCAATTTAAGTCCATTTGTCTCACTCTTTTCTGTTTTTTAGCAGAAGCCCAGATGAGTCGGGCCCAGTCTACAGCATAGAGCAGTCAGAGGAGAGGGAGTCCAGTGAGTCCTCTGGGAAGAAATTAGACAAGGACCTTAAGCAAGGACCTGTCAAGACAGACATTACCGAACCTCTGTCCCAGTATGAGCTCAGCAGCTACCCAAGTGAGTCCAATCTTTTCTAGTTAACTTTTTGTGTTTTCCATATTGAAAGAAATTAAATGGAAATTCTAAAGGAACAGTTGCTATCTACATTGAAGAAAAAAATAATCCCTGGCTAATTGAAGCTGCAACATTTCTTGGGTTAAATACTGATATCATTTAAATGTATTCAATTACAAAATAACCACAATGTCATCAGATATTAAGGATACATCTCTTCTCTGACAAACAATGCTAAAGTCTGTATTTTCTTTTTTTAAATTTCCATTCCGTGGCGGAATGTCTGTTTTTTATTTTGGCCTGTGGGTCAAATGCCCATTTTAACACACGGGTTGCCAGACATGAGACAGAAAAACAACGGGCTGCAGTGATGGTAACCGCAACAAAACAGGATTAACTAAGATATTTCAATCTTTCCAACCTAAAAATTGCATCTTTCTAAACAGTAACATGACCAAAGACATGATTAGACAGAGGTAAATATTGGAGATGCATTTAGATTACATTAGAGCATAAAAGGACGCAGAGTTGGCTAATTTCCTGCAAAACGGGTAAGATGCTCGGGTGACTGGTGAGACAACACTCCAGTATTTTGAGTTTGGACTTCAGTAACCATTTTAAACCCTAGCTGTCAGTATTACATATCGTTTAAAAAAAACAAAAAACTGACCTAACCAACCTGGTGTCAGCAGAGAAAAAAAACTAAACCTTATGTATGGAATAAAAATCTGTGCCCTCTGTTTTATAAACTGTACGCACGGATTAGTAATTTGTGCTCTTGGTTTTATAAATGTGAGCAAAGAAGTAAAAAAAATTTAAAAAAAGATTCTTACTTCAGGGTTCAATTACTCTATAGTTAAACTATATTATATCACAAATGGGGCAGCTTTCCTAAAGTTGTAAGGTTAACAACGAGCTACAAAATAATTTTAAAATAAGTATGGTCTCTAGTAGCAGCCGGCGGTGCTTAGGGGCCGTCTATAAACTACAACACAACACAAAATATCTATTTATTTAATGAATAAATAAGGTAGTGTCTTCAAACTTAACTAAATTATAACTGGTCTCTTCCTAGTTGTACTACAGCACTCTTAAAAAAATAGGTTTGGAGACGGTACCTTATGTAATCATTAAATTATTAGGTATTTTTGTTTCACTTCCTACCTATCTGCAGATAATTTTGTATTGACCATATACCTGTTTTGTAGTTGAGGGGGACACAGGAGGACCAGTTTCTAATCCAGATGGATACCAGGATGCCCTGTCGAAAAAGCAGAGACGCCCCCAGGAAGATGATAGAAGGAGGAAGGAACAGGGAGCTCCTGTAAGTTAACCTATGCTCAGTAATTACAACAAGAATAAACAAAAAATGTGCCGTTTGTTGAGCTTTTCTCATTGTTGCCTGTATTAGGTGCCAGTGAAAAACAGGACTATCACATCCAAGATACCGCCACGCTTTGCCAAAAAGCAGGGAAGCTTGGGCATTGAACAACCTGAGGAAGCGCTTTCTTCCAACAACCTGGGAACTGAAATCTGGGAAACAAACAGCTCAGGTAGGAGAAAGACATACCTTTGTTTCAATGCTGAAAGAAGAAAGGTTTAGATGAAATTATTTTAAATGTCTGTTTTAGTTTTTTAACATATATCCTTTTTTTCATACGTTTTAGGCCTTTTTTGTCAATGGACATTGTGTGAAAATAGACACATTGATTTTATTCTTTACTAATGACACTTATCTTTTTTAGCTCTTCCAGTACAGTCTTCAGGGGGAGACTCATGGACTAAACAGGTGTCTTACACTGGGAGCGAGCCCAACTCTGAGGTAGTGCAATGCAGTCGTTCATTGGAACATAGACTGTATATATTCTGTGCGTTGTTTGTCTGCAGTTTAAACTAGCGGTTTAACAGACCATAGTTGATCCATGGTCCGTACAGATCAGCACCCACAGTTTGGATTGCATGTGAACTGTGGATCAATTGCAAAGTTTAACCATAATAATGGTGCGTTTGAAATGCATTTTTATGTCGATGTTACCTAAAGTAAGTGATACAGTATATAACGCGGATTTGTATTGCAGATTTTGGTGCCTCGTTTCGGTGCCACTTAAATGTTTGCACTGCTCTCTGACCCTTTGAAACCAACATTACAAGCAACAGAAGCATCGCTGCATGTCACGCTAGTAAAACACAAACTTTACACTTGGCATTGGGTAACGTTAGTCTACGGTTAGCTAGTAGCTGGAATAAACACGGTTAAAATGCTCACTGTAGAGCAGGGTTGTTCAAAGTTTTTTTGGTGAGGGCAAATACAGAAAAATAAGCAAAGGCTCGGGCCACACACTAGAGGCGACATATTGACGCATGATTACTGTGTGTATTTCTAACTCGCCTATAATGTGAAGAACATTGCTCTCAGTGGGAGCAGTGATAAGAACGGTTTGCCATGCTGGGCAATAAGTTTAGCGACTTCATAGCTTGCTGCTGTGGCATTTTCTTGTATTTTGTTAGCACGAAAAAAAAAACTGTTGTTGAGCTTGCAGGCTAGCTGCCATTTGCTTGAATTTTGTTGCTCCATCACGGCAACATCTTCATTGCAAATCAAACAGACACAATTTCCATTGATTTCTTTAAAGAAATAGTCATTTTCCCACCGTGGTTGAAATTTTCTGCACTCACTTGCTACCTTTCGTTTCTTCGGTGCTGCCATTTCTGGTGACTCGTGGTAAAAAATTTTCTTTGCTTAATTTTGTTAAATGGAGAAGCACCTTTTCCATTACTGGCTCCATCTAGTGTTAAAACTGAGAAGTGCAACAGAGTTGAGTTCAAGCGCCATGTGCGGGCCATATTCAACTATTTTCAGAATTTGCCGCGGGCCAATAAAAGCTGACCGGCGGGCCGCAGTTGGCCCGCAAGCCGTAGTTTGGACACCCCTGCTGTAGAGGATTCCAACACTGGGACACCAACCATATAAAACGGCTAAAAAAAAAAAATGAAGAGCTATAAGACACAAACTAGCACTTGCTCACTACTGTTGTCAACCTTGTGGTGCATTTAAAGTTATTGTAAAATATCCTTTTCTCATAAGTAATTATTGTTGAAAGTTAATAATATTACATGTTTAATAATTAACTAATTAATAATTAAATTCCCTCTTTATTGTGATGATCTGAAAATTTATCAGATACGTGACTCACAACTCTGATCCGAACCTTGAGTTTTGTGGACTCAGTGGTGTTTTTTTTTTGCCTCTGTGGCCTTCCAGGCAGCTAACCCGGACCTTAACCCTAAACAACCGTTGACGCACTGCCTGGATGAGACGTTGGGGGCAAAAAACACCAATCACCATTTTGTGATCCAATACAACCCTAGTTCAAACTATTTCTGAATCCCTTATTAGTTTTTTTTCACCTCATTATTGACATAACAAATTGGCTACAACAGAATCTGATTCAATTGAGAATCCTAAACCAGTTTTTGCCAATCTTCTTTTGGCCAGGACTCTGATGCTGGCCCAGAGCAGAGTAAAGAACAGCACAAGCCAGGGCCCATTGGAAATGAACGCTCCCTAAAGCACCGTAAGGGATCAGAAGCTGTTGATCGGCTGGAAGGTGGCCCAATCACGCCAGTCAATGGTGTGGACCTCCATGTGGACACTGTGCTGCCTGTGCCTCCTATTGAGTTTGGTGTCAGTGCCAAAGACTCTGATTTCAGCCTACCACCGGGCTCCACCCCAGTGCCCGTGTCCAATTCTGTCAACAAGCTTCAGGAGGCTCTTACCACCAATGTGAGTGTTTGTATCTGTACGTTTGTGGGGTCTTGTAAATAAAATGAGGTCCTCTAAATGCATCAGAGATTGATGTGACAATCACCACGGTTACGCTTCAAGTATTTTTGATAACTCTCTTTTGTTGCTTAAAAATAAGAGATATTGACTGCAAGTGATTGATCCAAATCTTTTGTTTTTAAACAGACTGCTCTCAATCAGAGTATCCCCATGCTGCGTTCTAACCACCTACAGCCTGGCATTAACCTCAACCCCATCTCCTTTCCCAGTGCTGATCTCACTCTCAAGGTATGTGTAGAACAATCCATTGTGTGTGTGTGTGTATATAAAGCTATATCTTTACATACATATAACAAAGGAATGTCCATTTATGCAACTCTTTCTTGTATGGAAAAGAATATAGTGGGAACATACAGGCAAATCTGAGTGTTATTTAAACATGCATATCAACCATAAATGTTTATTTTTCTTCAGATGGAATCAGCACGCAAGGCATGGGAGAACTCCCAGTCCCTCCCTGAGCAGGGCTCTCCTGGTGGAAGTGCTACAGGAGCTCAGCCTCCGTGCAGCGTGGGCTCATCCAGTGGTGTTAGCTACAGTTCCTTTGGAGGGGTTTCAATGCCTCCGATGCCTGTGGCATCAGTAGCACCTTCCATGTCCATGCAAGGTAAAGCTGCATTTCATTTTCTCTATTTAATGAGGGCTTAATCTTTTGAGGGAATCTAAACTAACAGCCTGTTTGATGTCCCTTCTCTAGGTAATCATATTCCCCCATTGTATCTGGATGGTCATGTTTTTCCTAGCCAGCCCCGCCTTGTACCTCCCATGACCCAGCAGCAGACCTACCAACAGGTAGAGAGATATATGCTTGCACGCACACACACATACACACATGTGTGTTTGTTTAGCAGCAGAATTGTCATTATCTTACATTTGTTAATCCATTTAGGCGGCCGCAGCACAGCAGATTCCGATCTCTTTGCACACGTCTCTTCAGGCTCAGGCTCAGTTGGGGCTTCGGGGAGGTCTACCTGTCTCTCAGTCCCAAGAGATGTTCAACTCTATTCCCCCCTTCAGGTACTGCCCCCTCCATTTATCATGACATTTTAACTGTTCCCATTAATTTGCTTCACTTTAGTTATATTATCCGTTTCATGTATGTGGCGCTTCCATGCACTTTATATTTTCTTTTTACTCACTCTGCTGCCCTTTCTTGTTCCTTTCAGGTCCCAGGTTTACATGCACCCCAATCTGTCACAGCCCAACCCCATGGTGCTGTCGGGCGGAGCCCCTCTCAAAGGGCCTTACTCTGCTTTCCCTGGCATGCAGCCCTCAGAAATGGTCAAGACACAGTCAGGCTCACACTATCAGCCTATGAATGGCAGCCAGCAGCTAGTCTATGACAGCCAGATGAACCAAGGGCCTGGTATGGGTTCCTCCCAGCTAATGGACTCTCAGCTCATCCAGGTAAGTGGATTGCTGAAGCTCAGTTTCATATTGACTATTTCAAATAGATTTATTAAATTGAACATTGCATTCATGTCAACCCAGCAAGTAAGGAAAAGCCTTTATTGCATAACCAGACCATAATTGGACGTTTGGTTTAAATGATAACAGTAAAATCCTTTTTTTCTACTAGGTGACCATGCCCCTACCTGGCTCTCAGCTCCGCTATGGCTCAGCTCAGCAACATCTCATCCTCCCACAGTCCATCCAGCTGCAGCAGGGACAAAACCTGTCAGTGGGGGGCCCACGCCGAATGCTGCCACCTGGCTCCCAGGCTTCGGTCATGACTGGCAGCAGAGAGGTGTGACTTACTCATCTTTTGTAGCTCAACCAAAAACAGATCTGTTCATTCATTAGTGCAATAATGGAAGTCACTCCCATTTTGTCCCACAAAACCATGTAGACACATCTGTATAAGGTTGCAAATATCTTATCTATAACTAGGCCATCCACAATTGTTTGTGAATCAACAGTGCTTCTTTGCCTATTCTCAGGGCTCACAGATGGAAATGAAAGGCTTCCAGTTCTCTGAGAAGAATCATTCCCCAGGTATATCCGGGGGGACCTACAGGTGAGCAGAAAGGACTTGTCCAATAATATAAATGAACTGTCTACAACACACTGCTTTGCTCTGTTGACATGTGTAACATGGTGTATCACAAATATACATTTTAGGAAATAGATTGTAAAGCTATCTTTTTCTTATCTTTCTCCCTTCACCTCATCAGGCCTGGCTCTGCCAGCCCCAGTGGGAAACCCTCTGGTCCTGGGGGTCCTCTGCCTACACATTTTACTCAACAGGTATTTATTTTTCAAGCATATACTGTACATATTGCGATGTGTTTAATTTAAATGTTGACTGGGGCATTTTCATTCTTGGGCCGATGTGACAGGTTTATCAACACCTAAGGCTGATGAGTTTGGGACATTTTCAAAAGTCTGAAAGCTGCTATCAAAAAGTACTTCTACGTCCATCTTTCAAAAAAGATTACACATTTGCAGCACCTGTCATTATGCACAAATCCGTACACAAAGTATATTTTTAAACACACTAATGTAATGTAATTGAAGAAACAAACCTGTGACTGACTTCAAGGAATTTGAACCAAGTCTGAAAATTCCCCTAAGAAATTCAATACTGAAATGCTAATTGTTTGTTTTTCTTTATCCCCCTCCTTCTTTCCCGGGACCAATAGGTCCCAACATGCCAGGGCAGCATGGTGATGCACATGCGGCCCCCCACCACTGGCCCCTTCCCCAACCCCATACAGAGACCAGTCATGCAGGTCAACAAGCCTGTCATCATTCGCCCCCCCCCTTACCCCAATCCTGGCCGTGACCTTTCCCACTCTACCCCTCCCTCGGCCCCCGAGCCCCATGTTAAAGGGCCAGAGGATGGCATGAAGGTGAGCCACCCACTGTAAATATAGGTAATTTAATTTTATCCACTTTCTTTTTCTCTATTTGCATTGATTGTATTGTGTATAGTGTGGAGATGTAGTTAACATACCTGAGAGGCCTTGACAGGATACATCTGTAGTGCTGTAAGACTATCTTGGATGGTATAATTCCATACTGGTATAATAGTAATATTGATGTGTTTATACAGGGTTTCCGCTGGGTCTTAAAAAGTCTTACATTTCAAAATAAAACTTTTAGGCCTTAAATTTGCTGGAGTTTTGTGTTCTAGGTCTTTGCAACGCTACCTCTAATGCTCTTTCTTAATTTATTTTTCTTACTCCATGGTGGTGTATTATTATTATTCATTCGCTAGTGCAAGTATTCGCTTTATTACGACTACAAATGAGACTAACATCCAACATATAGTACAGCCAATCAACTTTTGTGTGATTGGCGCAAGTCTCTTTCGGATTGCACCACCGACATACATTTTTTAATTATTCAGCTTTGGGGAAGTGCAAGTTTAGTGTTACTTGGCTTGAAAGAACTGAGTTTAGAACTCAGTTAATGTTGTGATCTTTATTTTCAATCATAATGGTCATAAAAAGTCTTAAATTTGACTTGTTGAAACCCACAGAAACTCTGTTATCGACTAAACTGTATTATGAAAATGTTTCACAAATAGTTATCTAAATTTGAAAAATATTCAGCATGATAGTTATGGTAAGAAATGGTCAAGAGAGTAGCATTTAAAAAGCCCTACAAATAGGGTCAAAGATGAGACTTAAGCCTAATCTCTGTAGCATCATAAGCATGTTATGGTAATGAGGTTAAAGTATGGTGTTCTGGATAGCCAAGAATCTTTCCTGCCTGCCACTGTAAAACTGATTTGTTAGAATTAACAGTATTTAATTGCCAATACTGCTTTTCCAGACAACGCATAAATTGTCAAAGTAACTGCTAAAATTGCCAAAAGCTGTGCATATGTTCAAAATCATCAAAAGATTGTTGGAATCTAGTTTTTATACCCGTTAGCTGAGCATCAGTATGTTAGTGCATAAATCTTTGGTGTTCCAGTCTCTGCTGTAGGTCTTAGTAACTCTGCCTTTTCTTTGTGTAGAATAAAACCATGCGAGAAGTGCGAAAGGCAGTGGGTGAGGGCAAGACACCAGCTGGGGGCATGACCAGCAAACTCCAGGAGCCCCTAACCTCCACAGGGCAAGCCAAACCAGCACGCACAGGAGCCATCAAACCCCAGGCTGTCAAAGTAGAGGAGGGCAAGGCATAACAGTGGACCTTAAATCCTCATCATCACTTAGCCTGCCAACACAAGCCCCTTGACCAAAGTCTGAGCCTTCCAAGACCCACCTTATCCAAAGGCACCATGGCAAGGGGCAGACATCATAACGTATTACCCCTTTTGAACTGTCAGAACTGGAAACAATTTCACATCACGTATAGAGATATATAAATATATATAAATATATACATAGACATACAGTCTTTTAAGCAGATCTCTTCAAGGTCCTCTTTAATTTATTATTAGTCACTTTTAAGGGGAGATTGGTAGAAAGAAAAGCTGTTTCTGGTTTTTGTTTTTGTTTTTTCTCTTCAAGGTGGGGAAAATAAAAATGACCAACTCCGACAGATGGTTCATTTTTCATACCATTTTGCCAAACTGTATTTACTCCCCGTTGTGGACTGTTGCCGTTAATATCAGGCAGACACTTGATATAACTCACTATTAGCAAACAAGTAATTTTTTAAAACAAATTTGAAATTCAGTGGGGCACTATTTTTTTTTTTTAAATCATTTTTCATTGGCATTTTCGCTGGTAAATTTAATGTTAAAGTCATCACCCATTCCTGCTATTGGGAAAGAACTTACTTTATTAACCCAGAAAAAAATCCACCAATTTGTGGACATCATTGCATGTCAACATTTCAAAAGTAATGCATCTTCTGGAGTACTTCACCCAGCCTATGAACTGTGGCAAACTGCTTAGATTAATAGAAATCATTTCTTTTCTCAACTCTATTCTTTGCTTTTACATCCTGTTGCTCGCTCTCTTCTGTATCTAAATTGAAACTTAAAGGTGAACATTTTACCAAAATCATGTTGCTTCCATGGGAACTTCACTGGTATTGCTACAGCGTGTGCATGTGATGTGCTGAATGTGTGTAAACATGCGGGACTCCTACTTAGAACAGAGCAACATTTCACAAAGACTGTACCTGAACTCAGCATTCATAGTGCTGCCATCAACTTGTGTGGATTTTGATCGACCAAGCTGGCAACAATTTTTTGGGCTCATTGTAAAGTTTTTTTTTTGTGTGCAGACGGGAGGGGGCTGCATTCGCAATTGCTGTAATGTCCCCTTAAAATACCTTGAAATGATTGCTTTCCTATTGCTTTGTTTGGGTGTTAATTCATCAAATTGTCTGTTAATGAACATGTGATGTAAGTGATGATTTTTACATCCCTCAGTCTGGGGCGTTAAGCTTTCTTCTTTAAAGGCTCTTGAAATACTTTCCTCTCTAATTCCCGTAAAAACCCACTTAACAGTAATGTGGGGGAACTTGTGAAGAAACAGACCCATCACCATTTGATTATACAGCATCTGGTCTCTGAGGTGGCTCTAGCAATAAATGCAGCCTGACTATAATCACAATCAGGGTCCAAAAAACTTTTTCCTGTTAGAAGCTAATGATCACAAAACGAGGGGCATATAGCATTGCTTGTTGGATAAAAATGTTATTTGCTTAAGCTGTTTTTGTGAGCACTGCAGTTCCAGTGGACTACGAAGGACTTTTAAAAGTGTTTGTTCTATTTGAAAATGTGAAGCTGTTGGAATCATCTTTTATTCTGTTTTTTGTAATGGACACTCTATTGACACTCACAATGCCTATGTCATAACTGGTGAAATGTTATTGCTTACCATAACGCTCCATGACACTACAAAATGTTAAGATTTATCTTTACAGTGTTTCACTGGTATATATGTATATGCATACTTAACTGTACAGTCGAGCCTTGTCAGCGAGGGGAGGCTTAAACCCACATTTCATTTTAGATATTGTGGCGCTATTAAAGATTTAACGTTGGAAAGGTTACCGTGTTCTCAGAATGGACTGCTTTCACTTGTTAGGTTTAGTGGGCTTGGAGTTTTGTTTTGCCTCATCCCTTACTGCAAAAGATCATGATGCTTCTCATCATTGTACCTGCACCAAAATGTTGCCCTGACTTTTTTTTTTTTTTTTTGTACTTTTAAGATGCATATTTCATTTTGTCAAAGGACCAGTGCTTTCTGCAGCTGATCTGGCATTCTGTTTATCCTACCTGATCTTTATCCTTTCAGATATTTGGTCATTACTCTCCCTTGTTAAAAAAAAAAAGAGCTTATTGAAAGAAAAGAAATAAAGCAGTTGTGTTTTCTTAAATGTACTGTTGATTCTGTATTCTCACGTTGTCATATTAAAATCATGCATCAAATTCTTGTGAAAGCAATGATGGAAAAAGGAATTTAGACCGAGTCCAGCACAGTATTTGAAAAACATTGACTGTTCATATGAGGTGTTTTTAGCTTTTCACACAGAATTGCCTCCAGCCACCTGATCAGCTTTTCTTTCAGTAGCAACACCTTTATATGTATCCCATTCTCAATTGAGCATTCCCAATTTAATATAGGTTAACAAAAACATTTGGTTTGGACAGACAGTTTTAGCATTCATGATTGTGCCATAAAACCATGTACACCAAGGTTTGTGGATGTGCTTGGTTACTGTTTTGTTAATATTTGGCCAGTTTAATAATGTTTAAATTAAGAGCATTTTTTTTTTTTTAAGTCATCAAATAAACTTAAATACTCTACATCTGAGACAACTACTGTTTGTGCAGTATAAAGGGCCTTTTGGTTCTTGTCCAGCAAGATCTCTCAGTACAGAACAGTACTCATTTTAATTAGGAGCAAGGGTCCCGAAGGGATAGAAGAAAAAAATTATAACAGCTGCACCTTAACTTCAATTGCAGGATTTTTATGAGCCAGCACTACTAGATTGGCTTTTAAAATTTATATTGAGTGAGATTAATTTTTTATTTTTTTTAAACGCGATAATTCTCCATTGTTTGGTCACTATTTCATTACTACCAAATACCGTACCATGATCACAATAATAATGCGCCTGTGAAAAACAGGCTACATGACGTCACAAGTGTGACATTCCTGAGGCTTGTTTGGACAAAAAGTTTTCCCTTTGTAGTCGCAGAGCGAAATCTCGTACTTCCCTACAAGATTTGGCGTTTTACCTCCGAGCATTTGGGGTGTTTTCGTCATAAAACAAGGTAACTTCACTTCTTTTTGTGACTTTTTGTTGGCCCCGCCGTATTAGAGTCATGTACCGTGGTGTGTTGCATGCGCGAATAACCGAATCCTACGCTTGATATCATAGACTGCAATCTTATGTTTGATATGCGACCATGTACTGCTAGCTAAAAAACATAATATCCCTGCATACAAACGCTAGCCAGACTATTATTCTCAAAGTTTACCTGTAATACGCAAATCAAATAAAAGGGTTATCAACCATGTCGCTCCAAGAGTAAAATACGTCAGCCATTTTACGTTACCTGGATCGAGCGCTGGTTTGTAAACCGGACTATTTTGTGTGCGCGTGTGCGCGCGCATGCGTGCGTGTGGTTCTAAACCAGTTGCAAGTAATATTGAGATGATGTGAAAACCAATATTTGTTGTACTTCTTTTGCTCATTTACATGGTTGAGATTTTTGTTGTAGTGACCATTGTAAAACATGTCTGTGTAAAGATATCAGCAGGTTTGTTCCACTGAAGTTGGTTCTATAGATAATAGAATCTAAGATGTGTATTGAGTTAAGTTAAAGCAATGCTGATCTTTTATATCAATGTACTTTTATGTGGTAATGTAGTATTCTGTACGCTGCAGCTGAGCCAGGCAGGAACATGCACCCTGATCACCAGCCTGCCCTCGGCAGCCTTGTGTTAAGGTCTTTGTTCACATGGCAGGAAGAACTTCTATTGTCTCTGTCTGGGGGCCGTGTGTTGATTAGATTAACACCAAAAAAATAGCCTAACTTGAAAATAATTGACATGGTATCACCTTGTATGTGACCGGAAGTCACTCTAAAACATATGGATTTGGAAATAACGACAAACTCTTGGGAGACGACGGACCAATGGAAAAAGGTTATTTCATCCAAGGAACAGCCCAAAACTTTAAGGGAATATAGTGGTGAAAGTGGGAAACGTTTGTTACTGTAAAATGTAGAACCACGAGGCGAATACATTTTGAAGTCCGCTGCAGCGTAAAATCCTGCTCTGTCATGTCATTTTGTTATTAAATCTTTTTGTTAATCTTTATTGGACAAAGCTTCTCCTTTCTCAAATTTAAGAAAACTCAACCTTATACCTAATTTAATTAAAAAAAACATACTGTGACCTCATGTCACATTATGTTGGAGTTTTCTTTGAATAACAAGTGTGTATCTGTGACCCAGGATGGCGACCCAGAGGAGCGTCGTCAGGCCCGATGAAGGCCTGATGATGATGCAGGAGCTTGATGACCGGCTGAAGGAGCAGATTGACAAACTGGAGCATGTTCGCCTCGCTGCTGTTGAACTGAAGGACAACTTGTCTGGGGTACGTTCAGCATGCAATCCAATCAAGAATAATAAAAACCGTTTTTCCGTGCCCACTCTTCTGTTTTGACACTATTTTCTTCTAATACAGAACACCGGTGATCTTTCCCAGTCTATTGCTGGCCATCTGGAATGGTTGAACCACCTGTCAGAGCGAGTGGAGACTCTTCACATGAACACAACGCTTTTTGTTCAGGTGAGCAGCGGATAGTGTTTCAGGGGGGTTCTGGGTAATGTGTGTGCAAAAGTTGGCAGTACGCCTCTTCTGTTGTTTTTAAACAGAACTGTAAATTAGATTAGATTAGATTGGATTCAACTTTATTGTCATCACACAGGTACAGGTACAAGGCAACGAAATGCAGTTTGGGTCTAACCAGAAGTGTCACAGTAGCAAGTGCAGGATATACAATGGTTCATAAGTGTAGGACATGGATATATACTGAATAAATATAGAAATGAATACTATTATAAACTGAATTTTACAGATGGGTTTGTCCTATGAATATAAAATATAGATAACAAGTTTTGTGAGCAAGATTTACAGCTAGAAATGTACTGAATATAATATACCGGATATTACTATG
The DNA here is from genome assembly GCF_013103735.1 of Etheostoma cragini. Lineage (NCBI taxonomy): Eukaryota > Metazoa > Chordata > Actinopteri > Perciformes > Percidae > Etheostoma > Etheostoma cragini. The sequence continues at coordinate 16,474,617 of NC_048422.1, forward strand.
AGTAAAAAATTTAAAGATATGTGCAAATAACATAATATACTAATGGTTTACAGAGTTTACAGGTGAGTCTGTACTATGAATATATATATATATATATATATATATATATATATATATATATATACATATATTTATATATATACAGGCAGCTATTATTAAAGACTGAATTTTTACAATAAGTAAACAACAATTAAATACTATACCTATTATTCTATAATAATAAAAAGGGTCTTAAATTGAATTGAAACAGCATAGTATTGCAATATTTTCTGTGTTAATACTGCATTGATACACGGACACCAAGGATCGATCTTTTTATTGTATAAATTGCACATGAGAATTCTACTTTTTGGTACAAGAGTCGTCTGGTCTGAAATAGAGCATTCTGGCATGGGAGAACAACGTGCAGTGGTTTATTGACATTTCTTTAAACCAATCACAATGGTCCTCGGCGATGCTAAGCGGCTGCAAAATAGTCTCAGTAAGGAACTTGTTTTTGTGGAACATGTGTACTTTCAAAAGTTGTTTTAGTTGTGTAACAGAAAACTCAGATTGGACAGATAGCTTAGCTAGCTGTCTGGATTTACCCTGCAGAGATCTGAGGAGCAGTTAACCGTAGTCCTCATAAATCCACCAGATTTTAAAATTACAACACAAACAAAACAGAAGGTAACAGGAATCCGGATGAAAAGAGTGAAATCCGGCGGGATTTCCCAAGGCAACGGAGCAATCTCGGAAGTGGAATGTCGTGGACATAGACTAGTAAAAGATCTCCACACACAGGTCCCCCCAGAACATTGAGTCTAGTTGAGTTTTAGCAACCACCCTGCAGTGCTGTAGTCAAGACGACCTAAACAGAGACCAAGTCATTACCAAGACCAGAGTGTATCGAGACCGAGACAAGACCAAGACTATGAGGGGTTGAAACCGAGACCAAACAACTGAAACATTCAGTGTATGTACACAACTAGCTAATATGTAGAGCTAATATCCAATAATCCCTTAGGGTGAGGGGGTGAAGTGATTTCTGGAGAGTTTTGGTACAGAGACAGATTAATAACTCTAGCTGGCTAACTAACATCAGTACACTTACCTTTCTTTATGCTTCATTACTTTGTACGGATAAAAAAAAAATGTAGGTGGTCCCAGCTGTGTTGTTAGCGTTACATTGCAGAACTTACTGCTGTGTTTTCTTTTAGATGTGGTTTTGTAAATAAAGTCTTTTAAATGGAATACATATCAGGGAATGGGTGTTAACGGTAACACATTTCAAACTAGAAATTAGTTATACACAGGCAGTTTAGTGATATCCCAGCATTTATGATCTTGAAATAAAATCCTGAGTCCTCTTCATCCGAGACCGGGACAAGAGCGAGTAAAAATGTGGTCGATTCCGAGACGAGACAAGCACCTTCAAAAAGTAAGACCAAGACCTTAAGTACTCCAACACTGGAATACTACAATGTCCTGGGTTTGCTGTATGCCAGTTAGTTACTGAGGATTTGATTCAACAGAAATTTGCTTAAGGACATGCACCTTAAAGCATAATTCCAACTGAAATATGAATTGTAGAAAAAGTAGATTGTGAACCAGGCCCTATAGACAACGTAACGGGGACTCCAAATTGGGTAAAAATACAGTAACCACCGTAGGGTCCTTGACATTTCTGTTATTTCTAGGCTATTTCTGAGTGAGAGTGACACGGTGTACTATGTTCTTCAATCACTTTCTTAATCTATTTCCAGATGAATCCCAAGCCTCGCGCATGGACAGGGAAACAGGGTTCCAAACATGGCTACCGCTTGGGCCGTCTCCACCAGGCTGAGGACGTCCATTCAGAGATTGGCTGGTCCCCGATCCGCACACGACGCAACAGTGATGCTGCCTCTGAAATGTCTTGTTACTGGTAGACTGTGGCCTGTAGATCACCAAAGGTTGCAATTAGTGCTAAATATTGGACGGCTGGCTTTCACCAAATTGATGACTGGAAACAAAACTCTTTGCACATTTTTTATTGGTACATTTTTACTCCTTATGATGCTAAGTTTTACATGTTGTGTAATACTTTACATTTTTCAATCTCCTGTATTGTTGTTGTTGAACATGCAATATTTTTGTTAAAATCATGGCTAATTTTATCTCCATTCGCCCTTTGTGTAAAGTTTGTGATATCCTCTAAACTGTTATTTTTTAAATGTTGTGTAAACAAAAAACACAATATTGCCACCCCCGGTAATACATTATTCAGAGTAATGTCTTAACTAATTCCTGATAAATAACTATGTCGGCAATTTGTTATTTTTTGTACTCAGAAACAGCCAAGAGATACAACAAAATTATGTTTTGTAACAACTGGATAAGAGGCAGTGTGATATTTTCCCCTGTCTGATGTAATGTATGTTTTAAATGTGCAATCGTCCATGTATACCATCGCACGGTGAAAAACCACAGTTTTAAAGTAAAAACCTGGCATGTGGCTGTAGGTCAGCGTGCTTCACCAGCAGAGGTCGCCGCTGCAACTCGTCGAACTATGCGACTGTTCAAAAGTCTGTTGTAAATAAAGCTTTGGCAGAACGCGTGGATGATAATTCTGGAAGGAGTGTCTAGTTCGCTGAAGCAACACTACCTTATTTAAAAGGGGTCAGTTCGTACACTGACTTATTTTTGTATCTTTATTAAATATTACGGGTAACGAGTGAACCCCTGAAAACATGGCAGAAAGTGACTGGGATACCGTGACTGTCTTGAGGAAGAAGGGGCCGACTGCTGCACAGGCCAAATCCAAGCAGGTTAGCGCCTCACTAACGTTGCGTCTGTTTTTCTGACTTGTTCTGAAGCTAACTATTGATCCTTTAAACTAGCCAAAACTCGTTGGTTGGTGTTATAGTGAATAAATCAATCAATAAACAGCTAGTTCATAGTGTATTAAGTTAGTAAAACGTGGTTACGTTACACGTGGTTACGGGTTAAATTGACCAGCAAACATAGCCGTTGCTCCGTGGTTTAGCTAGCCATGAAGGGTGTAGCTAGCTAATAATAACAACAGTGGATGTGGCCGTTTGTCTCTTTCTTAACCCCATTAATAACGGTCGGGATGTAACGGTAACGTTAATCTAGATAGCTAGCATTGTGGTGGGATTTAGGGGTGACGTATTATCCGTTACTGTCAGTAGTGTTCTCACTGCAATAATGAACATTAAATATTTGACGGTGACAAAAATAGCAGTTAGCATTAGCTAGCTAACTAACCTTAAAAGGATAGCTACTCGGCTAGCTAAGGGACAGTCTAGGCTCATAACTAACTAGGTTAGCATTTAAGTGGGACAAGACGACATGTCCAAACTCCATGCAAATGTCCGGTAACTTGATGATTGTTGGCAAAAGATGTAACTTTACGAAGTTAAAAACCGAAAGTCATGCTGTAAAGGAAGATATCCTTCACGTTAAATGCCAGAGAAAGTCAGCAGTTATCTGACGTTTGTTACTGTAACGTTAACAGCTGTTTTAACATTGTGTGGTAATATCTTGGTACTGTCCGTTATGCGAAATTGTTAGCCGGCAGATACTGTGTCAACGTTACAGCGTAAGCAGCTGTAAAGTTGGCTTAATTGTGTTCAGATGGGACTGTTCATATTGTCCCTTTGTTTAACCTAGGCGTCACATGTCGATAAGCAGATTCGTTACTTGTTAGCTAACTACATGATTTGGTATCAGGGTAAGCCCCAAGCTGAATAGAGCATGCTCTGGTCATTATGCAAGCTACAGTCAATGTCTGTGGAATATATTTTGAAATTAAGATTTGTAAATATCCTTTTTTTTCTAGGCAATCACTGCTGCTCAGAGACGTGGGCAGGACGTTGAGACGTCCAAGAAATGTAAATTTATACTTTTGTACACATTTTTAATTTCCATATAGTTATTCAGCAGGCCAAAAAAGGCGAATATGACTAACAGCTTGTGCTGTGATGATGCAGTTTTTGCACATCTACTTCCCTGAATGAAGCCATCAACTTACTTTGATCAACTGCTTGTCGCACAGGGTCTGCAGGGCAGAACAAACAGCATCTTGTGACAAAGAACACAGCCAAACTGGACCGGGAGACAGAGGAGCTTCACCATGACAGGGTTCCCCTGGAGGTGGGCAAGTACATTCAGCAAGGCAGACAGGATAAAGGTCTGACCCAGAAAGACCTGGCAACTGTGAGTATGCAGACTTCTTGTACATTGAACATGTGTAACAATTGATAGTACTGCTGGAAGAGATGCCTTTTGTTTGCATTTGTAAAACATTATTTACCTTGATTATTTAACTTTGTGAATGTATAGAGGGGGAAAACCTAAAAGTAGAAAACTTAGAGAAAGCTTACAAAGTAACAGTGAAGCACATTACATCTGACATAACACCGCTTACAGGTTAATGCCAAAAAGTAGGAAGTAGAAAGCCTGGTGGGTTTCCTGACCAAAAGAGGCTGTACGGTCTGTGAGACACTGCATCTTATTGAGTACCATCTCTTAGCAAGGATATAGACTTTGGAAGTATTTGGAAGTAGCACTCAATTGCTGTGCACAGTAATGTATACAAAAATTACACACAAACCATATTAAATTGGGAATGAGACCCAAAATATATGTAAAGATCATATAATTTACTTTGAGTATAACACAATAAGCTAATTTTTTCTAAAAACACTTTGTATTTTTTGTTCCAGCAAGCAAAGCCATCTCCTTTGCAAACATTACCATTATTTCTTCTTATTATGAAGTTAATAAAAACATGTCTACACGACCATTTCTTTTTTACATTACAGTACAAGTACAGAAACAGTCATTTTAAAACACTAGTGTGAGTTTTCTGCAAAAATGTGAAAAATGCAGCTTTAAAAGAAATGGCTTGTTAAACAAAAATATAATATTATTGTTGGAAACGTTTTTTTTTCTCAGAAAATTAACGAGAAGCCTCAAGTCATTGCAGACTATGAGTGTGGGAAAGCAATTCCTAACAACCAGGTCTTGGGCAAGATAGAGAGAGCAATTGGTAAGAATACTCTTAATTAAGCGATTGATTTTTATGTCTTAATTGCTAGCTTTATAACATGTATGTTCATCCTCTGCCATGAACAGGGCTGAAACTGCGTGGGAGGGAAATAGGCCTACCACTAGAGGCAAAACCCAAGAAGAAATGAATACAAAGCCTCGAAATCAGCCCTCCCCGTCCCATCTTTCCCTGTTTCTAAAAACGGAACACTTTCCCCGCCCTAAAAAAATCTGCTCCCGTGTCACCCATCCCTCCTTCCCACTACCTGGGCTGATCTCACCTGTGTCCTGCCTGAGGACCTGGTGCTCCACTGCATTACAGGCTGCATACTGAAACTTGACCACATAATCAATGAATGATCGAACATATTTTTCAACGTCACAAGCTCAAAGTTCTGTGAACCTTCTTTTCACCTATGTCTGCTTAGGCTTTGGCATGATAAATTCAACTTTTTGATAGTAATGTAAGCTCATTCAAAAAGTAGACTTATTTTTCATGACCAATTAAACTAGTTTGACATTAATTCTGAGCATGATGGTAAGCCAAAAGTGCTTGATTGCATCTTTTTCACACACTTGAGACAGTGGGTGGATGTCATTAGTGTTGAATTTTTTTTAATGCTTTGTTTTGGTCTAAAAAATAAAGTTTGACAGTATATGACATTACTGGGTGTGCGTTTGTTGCCACTGTAGCACAGGATTTCATAACAAAATGTGAAGTGTTCTTAAACATTCCTAAAAAGTCATCTTTGCAGTTTTGTCATAGCTATCTCTTAACAAGTTGAATATTATTAGTAACCGCTGACAAAGAACTCAATGTTCAAGAAGTGAATGCCTCATAATGACAAAAGAGGCACTAATCGTATCAGAAACAGTTGGTTTTGAATATACAAAACTTAAGGGAAATGCTAGTTTTCATGACTTTTGTTCTATGGCAAAAATATTAAAAACAATACGTATTCAATCAAAACTACATTTGGATTACTATTGGGAGAATAAACTACTGCAACAACCTGAAAACTGAATGTTGTAGTAATATTGTTCCACTAGATGTCAGAATACTACCACAAATATTGTGACTGTCTGCGAAAAAAAAGTTGTAATGCCCTTAGGCCTTTGTACAAAACAGTTAGACTGTTTTATGTAAAAATACTAACATTGTACATACATTGCAATTTTTTAGATTAAAGATTTAGATTTAGATTTCTAGATTTTATTTTTTTTTAGACTTCCTAAAAGTAAATCCTGCTCTATACATTTAAATGTTTACAAATGCATATAGAGCGCAGGTAATTTAGTGTCAATTAAGAATGTAGGCACTTTTTGCAGATATTTAAAAATGTTCAGTCATGTGTAATGTTTCTTTTTGAGTCTTAAAAAATCATTAAAATTAATTCATGCCCGCCCCCTTCAACTGTATAACACTCCAAAATGACAGGTATTGATGAAGCTTGACTTCAAGTAGCCGCTTTTTTTTCTACAGTGTTCCACTTTCACCATGGGTTATGGAGATTCTCTTTCTTTTGCTAGTGGTAAGGCTGCCTTATGGTTTATTAAAGATTCATGCACCCTATTGCAAATCAAAAAAAAAAACACATGGTAAGAGAAAGTGCAAGTGGGGCAGAATACCTTCAAGGACTGTTGTAAACAAAGAATTAAGCAACGTTAGAAGCCTCCTCAGGTGAGACTGCCAGAGAGAAGAATAAAGAGCATACAGAGGTCAAGCAGTGCAAACCATGAAGTCCTCTGTCCTGATCAACCTCCACTGAGCCTGACAGTGCAATCTCTGGTTTGGTGAGATAAGACCCTGTGGTGCCCCTGGCACATCTGTAAATCAATGTGGCCATTATTAAAAGGATGCATCAAGGAAATATAATGGTAAGCCGAACACACCTGAAGAACCATGTTGTGACTACACTGGTGGGGGGGTAACAGGCCTTATTCACAGCCAACATTTAGATTTAGGTGTGACTAATATTAAAAATGTCTCTGTCATATTTAAGCATTCCAGAAAAGCACATGTGCTTCTCCTACTGTGTCATGTCAAAATATGTCCTGTGAAAAAGGACTATAGGGCCGGTCCATGGCTTTAGGGTTTGAGCTGTGTTTCTGGTGGGAGGACCTAACCCAATAAACTAACATACTATAGAATCTGTCAAGGAGTAAATTATGCTGTTCATTTAGCAGTAGCCTGATGAGTGCGTTACCTGAGGAGGCAAATCGTTGCAAACAGAGGTGTGCAGGAACCCACAGGCTAGGTTATGAAGTAAATCATGGAACCTGAACAGCAAGGACACAGGTGGGGGACAATCCTAGCTGCTCAACATCTCCTTTGACCTTCATCTGGCAATTCTCCCCAGTGTTACTGTTAGTGAAGTGTGTAGTGTGTAGTAATGTTGAACTGGCGATGCAGCAGCAATCTGGGCTACTGTCAAATCAGCCACTGGTTTTGCTGTAAGTTAACAATGTGGATGTAAATGTGTCCTGGCTGAGCCAGCCAGCAATGAGCATGACATATCCCAACGGTTTTAGTGGGGCTAATGGACAGATATGGGTTAAATATATTGTGCCAGTTTAAGCACCATCCACAGTCATTTAAGTAAACATCCTGTGTGTTGCTTGTATGTGGTTTCATGGGGAGTTGATGTGTTTCCAAAGAAATGCTGACATGCACGTTAAATATATGTTGTGTCTTTGTATTGGGGCTATGTGTAAAAGTAGGTAAATGCACTTTTTGAAACCATGCCAAAGATGATTTAGAAAGTTGGATGGAACAGACATAATGACAGTGTAATTACAAAGTAATTATGGCTACATACACAGTAGTGACTTGAGGTGGGCTGGGGGGGTCATTACACTACAAGCATGAAAATGGAACAGAATCAATAGCTGGTAAGTTAGCTCTAAACAGTGCTGTAGGTTTTAAGAGTGTAGTTTTCCTTTAACTGTCCTCTATGTTTCACATTACTTTAAATGATGTGTCTTGTTTGTTTGTCCTCTTAGGTTCTGTGCTGAAGACGGTGTACTGGGCTGCTTATTTGCTCAAATAAAGTATCCAACCTCCTGACCATTGTTCAGGGGACAAACAAAGGAGGGAGCCTTACTGTTGTTACCAGGGGGTTATTTGGATTCTTGCTCAACAGGCTGCTCCACTCGGTGAGTGTGTGAAAGAAAGAGGGAGACAGAGACTGACTGCGTTCCTGGAAATGCCATTCCATTGGTCAAAACACCATAGCAACATAGTTCCACCTATGACAAGGGAGCAGCCAGTGGTTTTGAAGGAGTGATGTGAAGCAGAAAGCTCAATTGGGGGGGGGGGGTCTGGGGTCTAGTTTTGGCCTGAGGCTCCAAACTCAAATTGAGATTCCAATCCACATACAACCTGTTGTGTAGATCCGTGCCATGCTCTCTCTGTCTACCCTGCAACAGCAGATCCGTCTCTTGTAGCTGGCTTTCTTTGTCTGTTAGTTTTGTGCCTTTTTATATTTGTTCAGTTTGAAAATAGCATCAATTGCTTTAATCCCTGCACAAAGAACTACTGTAGTTTATGTATATTCAAACATTTCCCTGGTTGGTGGTCAAGGTTTTTCATTCTGCAATTACAACAAATGCCACATTGCCTTGCATTAATGTACTTAAGAGCAAAAGGAATTTAAAATTGGAAAATAGAGTAAGACATTACACATGACAAAGACTAAATTACTTTGAATGCATGTGGTGCATCAAAATAACACCTGACCCCGTGTCAGAAGACATGAGGAATGGAGTCCAATCAAGCCCTCATTTCCTGTTGAATGTTACCATTTGCAAGGAATGTCTGTCTAAAAGTTGAAATCTTTTTCAGGTGTTCTAGTAGTTTCACAGTAGAGGCAGCTGCTTATGCCAACGTAACATTAATATCCCATTCATTAAAGGGAATGCATCCAAAAAAAGGCAGACAGACTCACAGATAATACTGGGAGAAAATATATCCACAGTTTATTGATAGATGCAAATAGTTGAGGCACACACAAAGTAATTCAAATCAATAATGTATTAGTTGTGAGTTCTGAGCATTTTTTTTTCTTCTTTATGCAACATTAGAAACATCCGTCAGTCATCGACTACAACCTGGTGCAGGCTGTAGAATGCTTGACTTTATTAGGAAATTCTTTGTTGGAGATAAAATACCTATAAATTTGAAGCTTTCTCTGCAGCCTACATGGGAAACAGGAGGCAAGAAAACCGGCCCAGCTGCTGCTGTGCCAAAAGAACAAATAACTTGATAATCCACATATGAAAATAAACAGAGGAATTCCAGTGACTACTACAGGATAACAAATGATAACATAAATATTCTTTAACTGCTGCTGATATTCATGGCTTTTTAAGACCTGCTTGGGCTCATTTTTCTTGTAATATCATCTACAAATTACTGTACAAAGTTGTTCATAGAACAGTTGGTGAAAGGCCAGTTTCACAAAGGACGAATGATCAGTAATATTTACATTTGGCTTCTGAGTCACTGTAACGTATACCAATAACAAAAGGCACTGTGACAAATGTCAAAACATTTAAATAAAGTAAGCACAATGAAAAACTGGGCATCCATTCAGTAGAAGCAATCGCCAATGTTGCCATTTTTTTTGTCATTCCAATTAATATCGAGTTGTGTTAGACAGTAAGGCTTAATTCTTTGTCATGCAATGTTGTGACTAGGATTGTGCAACTAGTACACCAGTATTCACTGAGAAATTCCCATTATCAAGAAAAGTTAAAATTGTGTTGTTTACACAGTATACAGTACAGCACTATGTGCCCATGAATAAACATGACAGAAAATGTTCTAGTGACCCCTAATTTCAATTAAAATTAAAAGTTAGCTGCACATTTATATAGTTATCACACAGCACTACTCTGCGAAGCTGGTCGACACAGAATAGGGTTATGAATTATTAGCCTGTTCTGAGTGGGTAAAATGTCTTAATTGATTTTAATAAATACACACAATACAGTGTCAAACACGAAACTTTGGTAAATGTATGATAGAATTATGAATACTGTCCATATTCTTCCTTATTTACAGATGTATTCATCAGCATCACTGGCACAAAGGGATTCTAGTTGGTAAGTGAATGTTTATGTGATTTTTGACCATATGTCTGACTGTTACAAGAATATTTAAATACAGCTGCATTTGTACTGGGTATTTCTATGCTAAGTTGACAGTCTGTAGCAGGATACTGTTTCTGTAAAAGGTAGAGAGTAGACGGTTAGGTTGATGCCCCGCTCTCATGCATGCAGCAGTAGCGCAAACACTGGGTTGGTTCACAGTATCTCCCATTCATAGTCTCAGGACATTAACTTTGACAATATTGGTCTTTCTCATACACACATTCACGCTTTAATTAGGCTCCACTCACGCACATTTTAGCGTCACTTTAGCGAGTAGAGCAGTTCAGCAGTATGGCAAAGAGACAGAGGGTGAGCCGAGGAAAAGTACTGACAGCACAACCAGTCCTCCAGCTCCGCGTTCCTCTCGGGCTCCAGTGAACGCTCTGCGAATTTCATCATCAGCAGGGCCCGTTTCACATCCAGCCAGTTCAGGAGGCCCTCGTGTCGGGATCCGTCAACAAAGCCGACTCCCTGTCCTTGTCTCTCCCGCTGCTGCTCCATCAGGTCCTTCCTGGGGCCCCAGAGAAGGCTCTGCAGTATGCGCTTGGCCTCCTGGATATGGATGCGTTTGATGGGGTCAGGTTGGAGCAAGAGCTGGGCCAGCCTCTGGAGGCCGGCAGAGTAAAGGGAGACTGAGGGGATTGGAGGCAACTCCTCACAGCGGTAGTCTTGTTCCTTTAGAGCTGGACTCACCTCAAATGGGTTGGCTTGGTGGAGGAGCTCATAGATCAAGATGCCTGTCTGGAACTCATCAAATTTTCGATACTGGGCTGCTGAGACAATCTCTGGCGCCAATCTGGCGTGGTCACGTTTGAAACGAGGGTCCACGCTCGTTAAGGCGGCATCCTCGGAGGAGCGACGCTTGGCCTTAGCAAAGTTGCTGATGAGGAGCCGGGGAAGGTGACGCTGACTGTCTACACCACTTGAACTGTTACTGGGGCCGTTGTCAGTGGTGGTTTGTTGGGGGAACTGGGAGGGCCTGCGGAGATGAGGCACCAACAACAGGTTTTCCAGGCAAAGGTCGCGGTGCGTGACCCCGTGTTCTTTCAAGTGCTCCAGACCATGGCACAGCTGCAGGAGGAGGAAGCATACACGCCGCTCATAGACTTCGGGCTGACTTTTATGGAATGCCGCCCACTCCCTGACAAAGTCAGCTGCCGTCTGCCGAGGGATCTCGGAGGTGATGACCACCACTCGCTCTCGTTCTACCTGTTGGCTGGGCGCAGACATGGACGGCTGAGGCAGCGATGAAGGAGGTGTGGTGGGCAGAGAGACTTCGTCAGAAGGCAACATGCTCTGGGGGACACAAGCGAGAAAGTGGCCACAGTCCTGCTGGAGGTTGAAGTGGGGAGGCATGCTCTGCTGCACTGACAGACCATAGAGATGGCCCTGTTTGGCGTCCATGGACGGACTCTTGCAAATCTGGAGAGGTATAAACACAAAGATCAGTGGGAGGAAAGGATGAAGCAAAGGATAAGAATGGGCTCGAGGGGGGAGAGAAGAATTCCCCACACAGAGACGGTAAGGGAGTGGAGCCAAGAAACATAAGAAAGGAACTGTTGTTAGCGAGGATCCAAGGTCTACGCCAATTCAGTTCCTGCTCTCATTCAAATGAAATCAATGTCCTTGATCCAAAAAATGCTTTACAAAACTAAACGTTAACTACTACAGGCCCTCCGTTCTTGTCATTCCTTTGCAAGATGTAGGAAAATTCACACGTCTATCAAAAAAATCTGAATTCTGAAACAAACGTTACAAATCTCATTTTGTGATGAGGTCAGATTTTTAAATATAATCTCTTCTTAGTGATCAGCTGGACTAAAATCCACATTGTGTGTGTGTGTGTGTGTGTGTGTGTGTGTGTGTGTGTGTGTGTGTGTGTGTGTGTGTGTAAATCCTGCCTGGAATGGAAAGATTACTTAGGCCTAGAGATATTAGGCAGGACTGTGGGCACCCATGTTGTGGCACAACACATACTATACAAACAGCTGCTGCTTTGTTCAACACTATTGACATTGGGACAAGATTTATTAAGACTGAATCCTCGCCGTTCTCCCTGGTTGTTTACGCGACATGCCCTGAAGGTTTTTGCTGGAGTGAGGCAATCCCATCTGTAGCCTAAGAACAAACAAGACCACCGCCCGATTTTAATCTTCTCCTTGTATTCTTAAACTGTCAAATCCCTGCTTAAAAGATCAATTTACAGCACCCACTGTTCCAATTATTCCTTAAAAAACAGTAAAGATGAGCTCAAGTGGGCTGCAAGTCGCTCTGTTAACAGCAGAACAACACAGTACTGCACATATTGTCTTCTGTACTTCAGGCCATCCATAAAATAATGATAATGTTCACATTTCAGCAAATACTCTTTAATCCCTGTAAAAATCAATAAAATAAACATTTAAATCGCATACGGTCGAGTGATGATGTTGCAAAAATATGGACATAATTATGTTACTCTTGAGCATTCAAGTTATAATCCCTAAGATTTCCCTCAAATCCTGTTTTTGATACTATTTATGTTCAGCATTTTTCTGCAATAATAATCTCTATACGTTAGTTTTCCTAGTTAGTTGTTGTTGTTGCTGCTGCTGCTGCTTCACATTTAATGCCCTGATGGCGTAGAGGCTTTTATTGTGAAACAAGAAACACAGTGTATTTGTCATCACAAGCATTGTGTAACATGGTCATTTGTCTCATTTTTTGACAGTGGAGCAGCAAAATGACCAACTTCCCTGTGCCTTGCTGTTGTGTATAAATGATGAAAAAGTTCTTATTATTATTAAATTTCCTAATTCAAACAAAATACTTCATTTGAAGGGGCTGTAAATAGACTGACCAGCTGCGCTTTTGTTGTATTTTTGACAAAGTAGCTAGTCATGTTTGCTGCCCTCAGAAGTCTGTGACCTGCAGCATTACACTGTACTTTACTGTTCCCGACAGTGACCACAGGCATCACCAAATGAATCGCTACTGAACTATTACGGACTATAACTTCAAGACATTCTGGAAGTAAACATGGTTGTTGCAAGCACATATTTGACAAAGTCACTCTATAAAATAGTAGGCCTAGTAGGTAGGGATTACCTTTACAGCGTAGGAGTTGCTGGGGTCTGAGGCGCAGGCAGCAGAGTAGTACACAGCGTCCCCTGAGTTGCAGCTTGGCTTGTTGGAGGTGAGCCTGAACAGAGACCAGTTGCTCTCCTCAAACCGTAGAGGGTTCCTCTGGGAGCGAGTGAAGTGTTCCTCACATTTGAGAGCCAAGCGCCGCAGAGACTCGGCGTACAGACCTCCCAGCTTGGAGTACACTCCCTCCCTACTGTCTATGTTACTCAGAAGGGTCTGGAGCTGCAGGCTGGAGCCCATATTTGGTGCAGAACCTGGTTCTGAGGATGAGACGGGCACGCTGAGTTGGGGGGAAGAGGAACAGGTGACGCTGCTACGGCAGTGGACACCCAGACGCCCGTGAGTCTTCAGTGGCTCATCCAGCGTCCTGGACCTTGAGGGTCGGCTTAGCGGGGCATGGCAACGCTCCAGAGACTCATTGGAAGAGAAAATTGGTCGTGGGTCAACAGGGCTAGACGGTAAACTGGACCGGGAACTAACATCAGCAGGTTGACACACGTTGCTTTCCGAGCCAGTGAATGGGAGGCGTGGGTAGGCCCGGACAAAAGGTCTTCCGTTCGCGCCATCGGGAGCTGACACAGTGCGGTTGACCATTTTTTTCTCTGGGAGTGGAGGTGGCTGGTTACTGAAGCTGGTAAAGGAGGGCAGATGAGGAGAGCCTGGAGCTGAGGCCACTGGACTTCTGGAAAAGGGAGAGGAACAAGACATCCGTGCATCCCGAATACCTAAGAAATTACAAAGAAATTAAATGATTATATTCAGAACGTCTGTTTAAAATAAAAGTAAGCATTAGGTCACAATCAGTGAAGTATAGTGTACTGCTTATATAAGGAACCCACCTTTTGACTTAAGTGTTATAGTTAATATATATATATATATATATATATATATATATATATAGAGAGAGAGAGAGAGAGGGGGGGGGGTATTGATAAAGGAATAGTTCCACATTTTGCGAAATGTGCTTATTCGCTTACAGCTTACTCAAACCAGGTATAATCAGTAAGAATTCGAGGTGTTGTGAGACAGATTGTGCTACCTTTGGACAAAGCCAAGCTTACTGTTTCCATCTCTTCCCAGTCTTTATGCTAAACTAAGCTAAGCGGCTGTGGCTATATTTAACAGACAGATATGAGAGCATTGATATTTTCATTTAAAGCAATTCTCAAACTATTCCTTACACAGTATTAAGCGACAGATGTCAACATGGAAAATAGGCACACAGACACAAATAGAGACCAACAACCATTGAAGGGTTTTCTCTTCACTGGATTCAAACAGTATGTTCTTTGCTTTTCAATGTCCTTGTGAATTAATTTCCCGTAACCTCACATATTCCTGGGTGACAGCTGTGAACTTGATTTGTGACACCCCTTCTGTCACTGCCTACTGCTCTGCCTTAGTCCAAACACATACCTTGTTTCCTCAAAAGAGCTGGAAATTTCCACAATCCAGGGTTCAAGCTCCCACGTAAAACATCCATCAAATTATGATCCATTTGTCAATTAAAGACTTAAAGTTGGAACTCGACATTACACTAGAGGAGACAGATACTGAGATAATTGTGTGGTGCAGTCTTCAATAACTGCTTTCACAGAGGGGGAAGACTGTAAAGAGGAAAAAAAGTACTCTGTAGGATGTAGCCAAGCCCTTTTTCCCTCGTTATCAGAGTCCACAATTATCTCTTCAAACAACATTGCCCAGGAAGTTACAGCAATTACAAGCGTCTGCGCCACAGAGGATATATGAAGGCTGACAATAACTTCTAAACCAAGGATTTATGCCACTCATTCTGAGACACATCTTAAACTCACGTCATGAAAATGAACACCCGTCTATACAAAGTGTGAACGTGCCCTTCAAAAAAGAGGAAGTACTCCCTTTCCTCTTTTCACTGTTGTTGCAGTTACACTCTGGCCAAAGTGTGTCTTCATAGTTGAACATGGTGAACAGTGTCTGAACAGCAAGACAACTGACGTGCAGGGAAACATATCAACTAAAGCACACGTCTGTAAAAGCACCTGACCTGCTACTCTATTACACATCATCAGATATGATCCTTGGACTCCCTGTACATGTTTCTACTGCAGCAAATGGACCTGCACCAAAATATAATAATATGAGAGGGAGTGGTACTTACCAGTGTCAGCAGCCAGGTTGTCAGTGGAGGCCGGGGGTTGGCCCCGTAGAGATGAAGTAGGGCTTTCTATTGACCCTTGTTGGCTGCAGCGGTCCAGCTCCATGTTGCTGCCACTCATCTTACTGCACCCTCTGTAATGGAAAAAAACAACAGAGTGAATATGTTGGTACAAATGAGATAAAAAGCAATATGCATTCAAACCATATTTTGCGTACATTCTTTCTGTCTGCATTGCTGACATCATTGCCCCATCACATCAGCCAAGCAAAGAGTAGCGTGTGCTGGTTAGTCTGTAGTTTTGCTTGACTGAAATATAATATTTTTCTGCATCTACATCTGTTCATAAATGTGGAACTAACCCACTTCCCCTCAATGTTTTCTTAATGCAATATGTCTAACTAACGAGTGCAAGTAACATAGCACACTGATTCTTTTAAAAGGACCACGTAACGTCAGGAGTAGTGTCACTTCCTTTTTCGAGCTGCACACTTCTTTATTTTGCGTTGATTTATAACTGCAACAAACAAACCTCACTAAAAACTAACAATATAATCTTAGGGCACGTTATGAGTCTATCAGATAGGGCAGTTTCAATTGTTTCTGGTATTGACTGCCCTTCTCAAAGACAGTGAACTGCCTCAAATACTAAATCCCGAGTCATATCTGGGCCTTACAGTGAAACTATGTAACCTTTGCTGAACACAGGTAGATTCCCCTACATTTCCCAAGATTCAAAGTCTGTTTACAGGTCTTTAGTAGTATTGCTGCATTTATTAAATAAGTCATATAAAAGCTTTTTGTGACTCAAAGTCTGATAAAAAATTTGAAAATGAAACAAAATCTGGGGGTGTCGAGTTTAAAGAAGTGAGCTCACCAGACTCCGTAGCTCACTCATCTCTGCTTGAGGCTAGCTACATTAGCCACTACTAGTAACACATCTGAACCTCTGACCAAATCAAAGGTAACCTGGGTGTTTTTGATTATCGTTCTACTTTTGTGATAAAACGGTTGAATCCCTATCCTGTCATGCTAGAGCATGAAACGTAACAGAGCAAAAGAAGTAAGGGGTGATAAAGTCAGCAAACTGATTCCATTAATGTCAGTTACACAGCAAAACTATCTGCATTTTCACAGCATTAGGCAGTGTTACCTATGGGTCATACCAGACAAGGTAAAGCTGTGGCAGCAGGACACAGCTGGGGACCTATGTTGCATGTAATCTCTCCCCTTGTTTCCTGTTATTTCTCTACTACAGACTATAAATAAAGGCATAGAATACCACCAAACTATTTTCAAAAAGCTTTAGCGGTGAAACCCCTCAGAGTATTGAAATGAGTAATGGTGTGTTTTATTGTTTCTGAATTTGTTTTTTTTTGTAAAAGACAGATTGTGTTAGTTCTTCTTTTAAAAGGTCCATCAACTTGTTTCATTTCAATTTATTTGCTAGAAATAAGCTTTGCATTCTTCTGCTGATCAATGTAACTAACGTATGCTCGCTGTAATTCCGCACAGATGATTATTATTATTACAACGGGTTGACTCTGGACACAAGAGTCACTACTTGATGTGAGTCGAGTGCAGACGGGAGTTGCGCATGTGTCACTTTGTGCGTCACTTTGACGACAATGACGAAACGGCATTTACACGCTTTAAACTTTAAACGAGGTTCAGTATGTTTTCCTGCAGTTTTTGAAGTCTTGACGTTCTTTTCTCCGCTTTATGTACCCATGGACAACATGTACAAGATGAATTTATTGATTTGTACTTTATTTTCAATTGAGCTCTGAGCTACTGAGGGCCATTAAGGGAGGCCACTGGCATTGGGGCAAAAAGTTTATTATTTTATGCATTTCACAAATTTCAGTGTGACACAGTGTGACCCCCCTGATCAGTGTAGTTGAATAGCCCTGCTGTAAGCTTTGTACAGTCACATTTACCTGGACCTGGTGAACAGCTCTTTTGCATGTCCAGTGCAAAGAGCCAAAGGCAAGAAGGGGAAGGGGGCAAAAAAGATTTACATGTGGGCCACCACAAATGGCCTTTTGGTACCCATGTGGCCTGGGCTTGAAAATATTAGCATTTATCCCTATTATTATATGCAATTTAGGCAATACAAATGTTTTTCTAAAAAAAGGTAACCTCCCTACTATAAAGCAAAAGTATTTCTTATCCAATTACTCCATTAATCAATGAAATAATCGGTAGAATACTCGATTACTAAAAAAATCAAAAGCTGCAGCACTATTGTTTAGTATGCCTGACTACCTTGATGGCCACTATAATACCAATGGAAACTGTGCATGAGCAGACTTCCTAATCAAGGTGACCAATTAGGCTGAGTGACAGCCATTCAGTTGTCTCATTATACCCACTAATGGCTCAGGGAAGCATAGTCCCATCCCATCCCTTCATCTCTCGTTCCTCTCTTCCATCACAAAATTACTCCTCTATTCATTTATCTGCTGGCCTGACTGCAATTCTACTATAAATCAGCACACAACAAACAGATTAGGAGGAGAAAAGGAGAGGAGCACAGGAGGGAGACAAAGGGTTAGGTATTCTCAGTGGGCAGTTAGCTAAAGGATCCGCTATCGTTTTACAGACAAAAGAATGGTGATAAAAGGCAGTGACAATGCTGAGGCAGCGGAGAAATTATAATGGGCTCAGGAATTATGAGTCTGTGCATGTGTGCGCCTGTGCAGTCACACTCTAGATCTCACAGATTTGTATCCAAAACATGAGATTTTCCTTGGTGAAAGAATGTCCCGCGGGAGGATGTGCATTGATTAATGAGCCTTCTGAATAGGGGCATGCAAAAAAGACCTTGACTCACATTAGGACTGTGTGTAAGAATAAACAAGGGATGGGTACCGAACCCAGCTGAGGCAGCTGAGCCCTCACTCACTGAATTTATCATGCAATTTTACTATAGTTGATGCTGACTAATAATCCGTGTTGACAAAAGTGCAACAAGTATATCTATATATGTACACATATATGTACACACACAAACACACACACACGGGTAATCTTTCAAAACATTTAAGTAAAGTGTTCGACCATCTAGCTAGTTCACCTATCGTTGACCCAGGTTTGTTGTATGCTAGCAGCCTAGAGCCCACACACTGAGTCACTTTAACAACAACATGAGTGAATGATTCAACATGATTTTGCGTAAACACGTCCACAAGTGGCGTGTTATCTGTTAGCATTTTCCGCCATCAGCGTGTATGTCTACGCTGCATACAGCGAATGTAAACATACACTTGGCCACTTGGCGTGTTATCGTGAGAAGAAAGCAATTGTTGAGTTTGGGAAACGTGACACACGATTGGGTTTGGGAATCGAAGAACCGGATGGGTTTAGCAAAAAAAACTGACCAACGAAATTCAATTCCCCAAATCATGGGGTCATGGCGATAAAGAACCTGCACCATTCATTAGGATTTTATTACTCTACTTAGACTGCCTTGTTTTAACATCTTTTAAAAAACATCTTAATTGTGTGTGTGTGTGTGTGTGTGTGTGTGTGTGTGTGTGTGTGTGTGTGTGTGTGTCTCTCGTTGTGTGTGGTTGTTATTAATAAAATAGTGTGAGAGGAGCTGGGGGAGTTTAAAAGGGGATCAGACTAGGGTTACAGCTAACAAGCTACAGATAGAAGTGTCACAGTGTAAAATAAGACCCAAACTAAACTACAGTGTTGTTGTTGTGGATCAAGTTCACTCAACTGTTTTCACTTCCTGACTTATATTTAGTACCTTCTCTGTCATAAATATATAATATAATATATAAAATAATTACGTAGTAGACAAAGTACTGTATCTTTTCAGTGGGCAAATGCAGCTAAACAATCAAAACAGTCAAACTCACCAGGGCTATTTTATGTAGAGACCATTATATCTTAGTAGAAGCAGAATCTAACATGGTTATACAGCATTAAGAGTGATGAAATTAAATATTTTAACGCATTGATGTTGATACATAATTCAGGGTTTTGTTCAAATACGGGGGCGGTAGGAAAGCAGGCTAACTCATGCACAATGCACTGGGGTGTATTGTTAACACCTGCACAATGTAATGCAATCCCCTGCAACAGCCACACAACATACACAACCTTTAGGAAGGTTACAATGTTGAGTTTTGATCAGACTAGAGTTACTGATTGTACTGTATTTGTGGTGTTGTTGTCAGAAAATATTGTTCCAAAAGGTAACATTTATTGCATTGTTGTGATTTTGTGCTTGTGTTTTGGTTTTATTGTGCAACCTCTGTATGTTACAACGCAGTGCAGAGAAGATTGGCATGCATTTTTCTTTCTCTTGATAGTTACCATGGCTATATAGCCATATAAACCATGTCTTTGAAACAAAGAACCATTTATGCTTGACACCAATCCTTATCTTTTGCAAACTGCTCCAGTCTTGCCTTGTTATCTTCTTCCCTGTCAGCTATGTCTTTCCCTTATTCAGAACAGTACAAGCCCCTTTCATTGATTTCCCCACATCACACAATTAATTTCACTTCTCATCCTCTTCATCTTACCCATATTTTAATTTTACCAACAGGATAGAATCATATAAAAGAATGAAAGATAATCTAGGCAGAAAAAGGAAATGGAAGAGTTTAGAAGAAGAGCATTAGGCAGGGTGTGAAAGAGGGGGAAATGAAAAAGTTGACCACATCTGCCACGCTGTCGTTAAGAAATTAATTTTAACTACTGATCTCCTAATAGACGTGTGAAAATATGCTCTGTGGTTTCCTTTTGAAACACTCTCAAATGTGACTATTTTCCTGCTCAAACAAGAACATGATAGATGCGTCGCCAATGCTTACTAAGGGACACAGAGAATAAGATGCTATTAGGTGCCTACCTCATGCTGGACAGGCAAAGGTCCTTGTCGGGCTGACGGGCACAAAATGCTCCTGGATCACACTGGTGGCTGTCTAAAGCCCCGCCATGTCTAGTAACACAAACCGGGCTCCATACGAGTCATATGTGTATTTAAGACCTTCTCAGCAGGAGCAGCAACAGTGTCAATGCGCAAAATTTAAGCACCCATATCTCATTTATAGCATTCACTCATTGACCTAGTAGCTTACTTCAGACAGCAACAAGATGCTATCTATTCTGCTGCACTGAAGGGATCAGGATGGCTCCGTGGAGGGAGGGGCAGCTTGGAATGATAGTTTAGAGAGCAAAAGGCAATTCAAACCCAAGTCAAACTCAGTGGAATTAAATCCACATGGCTGATCTATAAATTCTACTTCTATTGGTGGCAACCGACCATAGATATAAACCAAGAGTGGGACAGTTTGGGAGACGCCAGGGGCAACAATCTGTTCACCAAAGCCCCTCCCTTTGGCAACCTTCACTGACCAGTGGACACGCCTTCCCATTAAAGAGTACTTATGCACACACTCATGCATGACATAGGCACATGCACAAACACACCACTTAGGCTGACCCATTACATGATATGTAGGTTGACCTGTTACAAGGAACAAAAGAGGGAAACATTGGTGTTTTCCATGTGATCAAAGGCTCTGGTAGGCAGATTTTTCCAACCATCTGTGGCTTTTAAATGATTCAGCACATCAAAATGTTGTCTCACAGGGTGCATCTACACGTGAGTCTTTGTATTGTGAATGTTTTTTATTCATGCTACACACAAGATTCAATTTTCTGTCAATAATAAAACTTCCCATGAAGTTTTGATTGCTTTGCAGACAAGATATAGATTGTGATTAATTTATTACCTTTATATAGATTTATCATACAGAATTAAAGCATATCAAGGGAGTGACTACTCTCTAACACCATCAATGTGTAGCACCCACCGATACTTTTTTGCTGTGAGGCCACAGTGCTAACCATTGGGCCACCGTGCTGCCGGACTTTGACATTAAGTTACCAGTACTGCCTGGTGACCGGGGACACTTGACTAAATACACAAAACCCGCTTTTAAACTTGGAAAGCCACAACTGTCGCTGGCTGGCTGAAGGCGTGTTCCCACATGTGTCACAACAAGGTGTATTTTTATCAGTGCAGAATGTCGGCAATGTCATAACAGAAGAGATGGGTCCTTACTAGAATTACCACAAACATAAGTGCCCAAGAAATGTGATCAGTAATCTGTGTTTTTGACAACAAAACACAATTGTAATAGCTCAAGATGGCGGAAAATCTGTTTATCTTGTCGTGTGTTAGACCTCGTCACACCGTCCCAGACAAAGCAAAGTTTATTTCGAGGACATCATTTGACACTCTACTAACTGCAACACAAGGCTTCTTCTCTGTTTCTTCTTTGGTGTAGTTGACTCAGACAGCGAAGTGTATTCTTAGCCTCACGCAGACTCAGGTTAAAGCATGTTTGCAGATGTTACCGCTAATAAATGGCTATGTAGGCTAGAAGCCTTGAGCAGAGTAGGTCACAAAGATGTGTGTCTTCTTGAATAAAGGTCAAAATTTATGTTTTTGCATATCCTGTAAGTGAATCCAACAGCACAAATATGAACATTCTTTTGCCCAACAATGCACCTGAACGCCTGCTAATGACAGCTTTGTCCCTCTATGACAATATCAATGGAACAAGGCATATTATTATTATTTTCAACAGTTCTGTATATTGTGCGGCAGCCAAAACAAATTTACAGCAATGTGACACAGCAGAGAACTATTTAACAGACCCATTTTGTGTGTTAATTAGAATTGAAAAAGTCACATTACTAGTTTGAATAGAACAAGGCTTGCATTGTGGAATGTGCCGGAACAGTTTGAATGATTACAAGCTGCAAGAATGGAGGCTGATTCAAGGCTGAATAATAATGCTATGAAAGGAGAAGGCACAGTAAGATTCACACAGCCGTAAGATGCATTCACAGGCAATATACTTATATTCCATAAGTAGCACCGACACATTATATATAAATATATAGCCTACATATGCACCGACACACTGTCCCCTCAGAGAGCAAAACACATGTATGCATTTATGGAATATAATGAAACCATAGTAACATGACTGAATTACATTAGTTCTAATGCAAGTCACAGGTAAGAGAAGGACAGGCACGCACATATATTCTATAATGGACAGTTTAAGTTTGATGAATGCACAGCATTCATCTTACAGCAAATGTTTAGTATACTGTTGTTGTAAATTACATTGCTTGGTAACACTGTCTTTTAAGCTGCACTAAAGAGAGTTTAAAAAATGGCATCAAAAATAGTTAGTTAATCTGGAACTAATTTATGAAGCAATATGACAATGGTGAGATTCATAATTAGCTTAATCTTCTAAGTCCTTTATCTAGAGAAAATACTCGTCATCTAGTGGCCACAGCTTCCTAATTATCAAGAACGGCTTACTTTTCATTGCTTCATATAGTAAACTGAATACGTTCATGATGATTTGTGTCTATTGGTCAATCTGAGTAAGTAATGTTATGGCGTTATTGGCATTTTGCAGTTTCTTCTGTCAACATGATTAACTGAAATAGGTTAATCATTAATGAAAATATGTTTTTTTAAATCCCTAAATATAGTGATCCCCAGATACAGTACCAGTGTTCTGTCCTACTTGAGTGCTTAATAATTGTTATTGTGTAAGTAGTAACGGAAAAGTTCTTTGTTATTCTTACCTGTGTAGTTTCTTAGGTGGGGGAGGCGGTGGATTGGGCTCATTGTTGGCAGCTCCCTTCCCTGCTGCCAGCAGCTCTGATGAGCCGCCATGCAGTGGTTGCTTGGACGGCATGCTCCCGTTATGCGTGCCCTCCTCCTCTGCACCGGTGCCCTCAGTCTCCCCCTGACAGACACCATTGTTGGGGGCAGCCGGGGGGGCCGTGCCTGGCTCTGTCATCGAAGGGGGGCTGCTGTGGGCCTTACAGTCCCTGGCCTCCTTCCAGACAGCGGCACCATTGAACAGGCCTGACACCCGAGAGGTTGTCCCTGGGTTGGCAGCCAACTTCTTCTTCTCCCCCTCTTTCCGCTCTCTCTCATCCTCCTCCTCTTCTTCCTCGATGCAACAGTTCCAGCCAGAACTGTGGTGCGGGGGCTTGTGCCAGCGTTCAGATGCTGCTGAGCTGTGGTTCTCTGTATGGACCTTGAAGTGGCCTTCTCTAGCAGAGACGAGGAAAAGCATGGGGAGTTCAGGGAGAGGGACGGGAGACGGAATGGACGGTGAGAGGCTGGAGGTACCCAGTCTAGGGAGATCAGGAAGAGG
This sequence comes from Etheostoma cragini, assembly GCF_013103735.1. Taxonomy (NCBI): domain Eukaryota; kingdom Metazoa; phylum Chordata; class Actinopteri; order Perciformes; family Percidae; genus Etheostoma; species Etheostoma cragini. The sequence continues at coordinate 16,498,293 of NC_048422.1, forward strand.
GACTGGAGAAGACATGGATGGTGAGAGGCTAGATGTACCCAGTTTGGGGGAACGGGTGGTCCTTTTAGGGGGAATGGGTGGGCTAGACTGAGGCTTAGGTTGGAGAGCGGGGGTAAGGCTGCCTTCTGTGACCAAAGAGGGTAAGCTGCTGGGGTCTTTACGTGCTGTGGGGCTGAAGTGGCATTGGGTGCTGATGGCTGAATCTGGACTGCTCAGGAAGAAAGTCCTGTTCTCCTCTGTGTGAGCGGTCATTAGAGTGATGGTGGCCCGTTGACTTTCTCCTAAAAGCTCAGAGTTCTGGGATGAGTTCTTAGTCTGGTTTGGGCACATAAAATGGGATTGCAACCCATTTCCTTGCGGTCTACGTTTTTTCTTGGTGCTTTCTGCATAAATGGGTTCAGAGTCTGGCTGACCATTAGGAGAATTGGGAGATGACTGTGAGCTACCCATGACTGGTGGGCTTTGGGGGCTCCCTGACCTAATTTGTCTTTCTCCCGACCCCTCTGCCCCAGGAAGTGAATCTGTACTACTATGATAAGAGCAAGAAGAGTTCAATAGGGTCTTCTGTTCAGACAGTACAGGAGGAGAGTGGAGCGATGGTGCAGAATTGTGGCTAATGGTGTCCACACTTAAGGCTGTTGTGGAAAAAGTGGTAGAAGTGCTGGATGTCTTAGTTGTAACAGTAGCAGGACTCCCACTGCTGATACCATTGCTATGAACTTTGGCAGGACTGGAAGGGACAATATCCACAGAAAAAGGTATCTCCACAGATGCCTGATGGGACTCCTGGCAATTCGCCCTGGTTGTCACACTAATTCCATTATAAGTGCTCTTGGTTTTCGTGGTTGTATTCTGTTGTCTACAGGTCTCTCCATTGGCATTTTTCTTTAAACTCTGAGAACCTCTCCCCTCCTCCTGTGTGACAAAGATATTGCTGATGATCATGGAGTCTTTGGGCAGGATGTTGGGGGATAAGGAAGCCAGAGAGAAGCAATTTTTGTACTCCATCTTGGTTTCAGGACTCTGAAGAACTGCCTCTCTGTGGGCCTTGTTGCAGCCATTACTGTCAATGTAAAGAGACGACAGGTCCAGAAGCTTCTTCAGGCCCAAACGCTGAACTGGGCTCTTTGTGTTCTCCTGAAACATAAACATGAGCACACATTAAAGAACAAATACATCATTCTGAACAGTATGGAGTCTGAGGTTAGTTACAGGAAAGATAAATTTGAGAGAATCACCTGCTCAATGTTCATATTGACATCAGTCATTGACTCATTGGTATCAAGGCTCATCATAGTGGGTCTGACTGCGATGGTTGGCTTGCTGTAAGGCGAAGGCGCTGTGACTATCGCTTCTTCATCGCCTCCCAGGATGCTCTTCAAACAAGCGGCTTGAACACCATCCAGGCCACTGACAGTCTTATGGTGTGCACTAAGTGGGTGGAAGCAGTTCTTACAAGAGCCGGGTTTCCACACGTGTTCTGCAAAGTCGCTGCACGCTGACATCTTTGGTTTGCTAAATAAGGTTCGGTCATTAGTGGCTGTTGAGGGATGTGGCAGATACCGGATGAACCATCATGGCTGGCCCACAGAAGGTTGCAACGTCACAAGATGTTGATCAGAGGCAGTATGTAGAGGGGAGAGAAGAATGCGGTACATTATTAAAAATTGAAGTCATAATCTCTGTGTAATCACTTTTCTGCCTATAGTTGTATCATAATCAGAATCCCACATGTCCATGGGACTAAGTAGAACTGCTGGTATTACAAACTGTCAAAAAACACAAATTTATGCCATCATTTCCTTTTCCTCTTATACAACTAACCATTTTCAGACCATCAAAATGTTTGAGAGACTGCTCATTTTGTCTTGGGACGCACCATTTCAATACACCACCTTATAAAGCAGATGAGGTTTTGGCCATAATATGACTGATCCACAGTAAATACAATGTCATATAACATTTGTTTGTTGTTTTCGCGAAAATGAGTTGGTAGCGGATTTGAACAAATACCCTGAGTATCAGAATCTGAAAGAAAAAAGAAAAATTTAATTGTCTTTGTATTTGTCTAAGTTGTATAATTTTGGTAACCAAAAAGTAAAGTCAATAAACTTCTCAGATAGTAAATCAAAAACAAGTTCAGACATCTACTTGAAATGGCAAAGACAGTGATGAGGAAGTCCAGGCTGACAAGTGTTTCCAAGCTCATAGAAGACCACCATAAGGATTTAGGTGTCATCCACAGATGTAACTTAAGGAGACTTGGTGTGTGCTGTGCTACTTGTTCCCATGGCCTCCTAAATTAGAGGGTATGTGGTTTCTGTTCAACCAAAGGGCCTGCTGGCGTGAGCCGAGGGACATAAAAGCCCTCTAGAGTCCTCTGCAGCCCCCGACATGCTAGAAGAAGACGGAGGAGTCTCAAGCATCCCGGAGGTCGGAATGTCAGGAATGTCTAAAGTCTCACCCGGGTGAATCTCACAACCACGACAACCTCCCATCCCCCTTCCACACACACACACACACACACACACAACATGTGTGTCCTCCTCTCACAAACAAACTGACCCACAGACACCTCCTTCATCTCCCTCTTCTGTGTTCTGTTTAACTGGGCTGACAGTGAGAAGATCAACACCATTTCAGAGAGATCATATGTTTCCTTGCATCTGGGTGTCCCTCTTCATGTTCTATACACAGCTTTAGTTGCCTCTCAACAAGGTGCTGAGGTGCAATTATAAACATCAACAGTAGCCCACCATTGAGGCTGCATTATCCAAAAAAAAGGAAGAAAGATGTAGGCTTACTCCCCTAGGACAATGAAAAGTGGTAAATGTGATTGTGATTACAATTGGATTAGCCACAGTGATTATTTATTTATACATTTGTTTATTAAAAAAAAAAAAAAACACTAGAACAAAAAAGAAAGAATACTTGGACTTCTTAAGACTCCTTGTAATTCATGGCTCCAGTATAAAACCCTTGCCATTTACTAATACTATAGGAATGAAGTGTTTCCTGTTGGTAAAGATAATGCATGTTTACATTTTTCTTTGTTCTGTCTGACTCAGTTTGGGCAGGAAAGCACCCACTAGTTCACTGTTTGTTTAACCGCTCCTGCGACAACAGAGGAAACAGCCTTGCCTAACATCTTATGGCCTTGTGCATTAGTCATACGAAGCGATGCCTGATTATAAGGCTGCTAGGTCTGCTGCTGTAGAGAACAGAATGACTGTCAATCAAGAAGCTGTTTAGGGGGTTTTGTGGGACAATCAGGCAATACCAATGCATAGACAGATAGAACACTGTCATGGTGCGTTCAGTAAGTTAAGACCAAACTGACAGCAACAAGTGACTCTGTTGTTTCCACTATCCCTGCAGGTAATTAAAGAAAACAACTGAACATGGGGAAATTTAATTTGAATTTGAATTTCAGATGTTGAACATTTTCTGTATTTCCAGAGAAAACAGAAATACATCTAAAACTGCACCTCAGTTTAGGTTATTCTACGTCTTCCCGTTTACGTGTTCACCCCTGCTTGTTTGCACAGAGATAGACCCCGCTGTCTACATTCCCCACACCTTCTCAAGCTCAAGGTCCAATATTTCTCACTTTGTCTTGTAAAAACACACAGAGGGCATAACCGCAAGAAGTCCAGCCATTTGACAAAATTCAAGGCCTGCCTTCAATAACAAATAAAAAAACTAGAATATGAAAAATATCTTATGAGTGTGTTAGAAGTCTGGGGCTGAACAAATAAGACAAGTGCAAGCAAACATTTCTTGAGGTCAATGTTGGTCTGGTGTGGAATTTATACATTTGGGCCACCTAATAAGGACATTATCAGCCCTGAAGGCTTATGTACAGTACCCATGACCCCATGGCCACTAGATGTCTCAAAAACACATTCAATTTTGGTGATAAATTAAAACCCACTACCCTTATGCGAGGGACTCTAAACGTTTTAACTTTAGTCTAAAAGCCAAATGTGAATGTCATTTTTCCGTGAAAAACACAATACTTATTTGCTTTGAACTAATAGGTAAGACACTGAGGAATGCAGTCAGGATGCAATGTCAGACTGAATGGCAACATTTTAAATAGCCCAGAGATATGGTGAGCAAGAGGAGTAATTAAGGTGAAGGTTAGAGGGCTTGTCAACGCTCAACAGCTAGTAAAACTACACTGTGTCTGAATCCTTCTGCAGCATCAAGCATGCAACCATCAGACCCCCCCCCCCCCCCCCCCCCCCCCCCCCCCCCCCCCCCCCCCCCCCCAACACACACATGCGTGAGCCAGCCTTAATTAATAACCTGATGGTTATTACTAGGGGTTACTGTTAGTCATTACAGTATCTTACTAACTGTTTGTTTTTAACTGAATTGCTTGAGTGCACCAATTCTGTGGCCGGGTTAGCACAGTTGGGAGATAAGGCACACAAATAGGTTCTAGTGGTGGATTTCTCGACGCGGCGGACGCTGGTTCGATTCCGACCTGCGCCCCTTTCTCCATGTCATTCCCATTCATGTCTCTGAAGGCCTAAAATGCCCCCAAAGAATAATTAAAACAATGTTTTAATACAATTACTATACGATAACACGGTCCAGTCATTCATAATGAAAATCATTAGACAACCTATAGTCCATATTACGGTCTGATAACCAGGTCACATCAGCGCGTAGTCACCCACTTAGAATACAAATGCTTTCACGAGCAACATTTGTCACGCCTGCCTCACTCACACGGCCCATTCATTCATGGGGAGGGTACGACCTGTTTTCTCGAAACTCGGTAGGGATTTCCGCCAAAACTTGTAAACTTTTGACAAATCTAACAAAACTTCCACCCTAAGAACATGGATTCGAATGCTTTGGTAGCACGTTTAGTGAACACACATTCGGCATAGGTTAGCTACACACCCGATGTGTTTCGGTTCCTTTTTTGGATTTGATAAATGAATATTTGGCTACACACTTATCTCCCTGTAGCCAAGTTTGATTTATTTTAGCCTACATTATTGTTGCAGAATAATCCTCTATGTCCTCTCGCACCGAGGTAACTGACAAAAACGGCTGTTTTTTAATACAATAATACAATACTTAATTAGAAAATGTAACAACTTGGCTATCGCTGTACCAACAAAATAGGTGTATACAGGAGATTAAAAAAAGAAAAGCTACAATGTAAGCATGCTAAAGTAGCCAAGGTTATCTGGTTCTTATTGACTGGCTGCTTACCTGATCGGACTTTCTCTTCCCTGGCAACACAAAAGCTCTAAAAAAAAAAACAGACCAAAAAATCCACAACACAACTGTGTCGTATCTGCTCTTCAAATTCCCACAGAAACCGATATCCGTCTGTCTTCAGGTATTCCACATGCGTCAGATAATAACCCAGGAATTTGCTTCTGCTGCAGGCTGGTTTCGGCTCTCTCTGCTGCTGCTGCTGCTGCTGCTGCTGCTCTGTACAGAGGTGGAGTGCTGAGGCGGAGCAGGAGTCCTCTGCAGCAGCGTGGAGAGAGCACAAGGAGGTGGGAGGAGCTCCTAACCCACCGTGCGGTCTGGTCAGTGGCCACTATTTTCATTAAATCTTTTGTTCTTTTACCTGTCATAAGGATGTTTTTTGACAACTCAGCTGTCATTGATTTGCAGAATAATTACAGGACTGTAACCCCTCCCCCCCTTAAGGTAAAGGATACAAGGTCTCACAAAAGCAAACCATTCGGGGTTAAAACCCCAATGGGCTGTACAGGTTTATTCTGCAAGCAATTCATTTTGATCAGAAGCCCTTTGATGTGGTGAAGGTGGATGTGTACAAGCTTTCCAGGGTTCTGCAGCCCCTTCCCTCCTACCACCCCCTGGACTGCTCCTGCGCCTGTTTATCATGCCTGGGGTGACAGAGATAGAAAACACTGCCACTATTACCGAGTCAGGCTGGACCCCTGCTGGTTTCCATTATAGGCAGCAAAAGGAGAAGCAGAGCTCACAGAGTGAAAAACAGCCGCTGTGTTGGCTGAGGGCGGTCATCCGTAGAGATTAACCTTTTAACTGAGCATCTCCTGGGATGACTTACTGTGAAGTAACACTGCAACAAGGTTCTATCAGTTGGCTTTTTTTGACTCATTTAAACAGAACCAGAATCTGCTCTATTTTGTGCTCTTATCATACATTTTCTTATGGTTTTCTTTTGTAAGATAATACAAGAATGCCAAAAAAACATGCTCGGAAGAGAAAAAAACGGCCCTAGATCTGTTAACCCCAAAATCAAGTAGCTTTCCCTACTCTCCGAGGACCACACTGCTTGGCCTGCTTCCTGAGAAAGGACACATCCACGTACATGAATCGATTGGACACAGAACCCACCAGTTTCTTAAACTTTGCACAAGGATTTATAGCAGAGCTGAGACAATCAGCATAAGTGGCATAGCCGAGACTGGATCCAGGAAAAGTGCTATCTTTTACAAGACCACCTGTTGGATTTGGATAGAGTCACAATCCTCTCAAGAGGATTACAAGTTTGTTGCATTGCATCTATTTTTGGCAGAGCATGTAATACTTCTCATAATGGGGTATTTCAAACCACTTGTGCTTTGCATAAAAAACAGGGAAGTTTCTAGATACATTCCGCTATTAGACTTGGCCTGCAAATAGCAAATTATGATTTCATTTTACATTAAATGAACGCAGGAAGTAGTATATCCTGTTCTAGTAGTGTGCGTCTGTGCAGAGAATCTTCTTGCTAATTATATGTGGTGTCACGCTGCATGCTCACAGGAAGGGCTGTCATATAAAAGTTTTTTTCCAAGACACACTGAGATAAATCGTCCATCCAAAGCCGAGATTTTGGTGCTGAGATGTTGTAGGAACATTTAAATTAGAGGAGCATAGCAGGGAGCTGGAATACCTTAGACCTTTTCCCACTTTCTTCAGTTGAAATTGGATAGTGAGAACAATCACATAGGTGATTAAAAGAAAAGAAAAATATAAAGCGTGGGAAAATGTATTTCTTTTGCAAGATTCTTTCTTGGTTCACATGTTATATCGACCAAACCACTTACCACACATCTATAAATTATTACCGATGCCAAGATGCCATTAGTCTAAATGTATTGCATGCCACATGCACAGCTCTAGCCTGTGCTGACATGAGGCTAAAGTTGTCAGGCTGTGTACAGCGCGTCCCATAAAACATTTGGAATTGCTCATATTTTATGGTGCTTCCTTAAATTATGAAGGGAATTAGAGCTACTTAATGTTAATCTGGCCAGCAGAGACTCTGCCACACTAGGCAAACGGATGAATTAGCAGTTTGTTGACATGCTGCAGACAGCTGTGAGTTTGTGTGAGAGAGACTGGAATAGGGGCAACCTCTGTGTCCACTGCAACATGAAGATGCTGTTTGAGAAGAGCCAACCATAAACTGCCCAGGTTCCAGATACAATGTCAGGATGCTGAAATATGAGCAGCACTTTGGCAACTCTATATGGTGCATGTTGTCTCCTGATGTGCCTGTACCTCTGCCACTGTCCCACAAGTATAGAATATTAAATAAATAATATAATATTTAATGTTTGAAAACATATAATCCAATTTGGCATAGAAAGATGGATTAAGGCTCTACATCCCTACATGTCCACTTCTTCGCCAGCATTCAGACTGATGTACCTGCTTGCTTTATATTCTCAGCATGGATGAATTATTAAAGGGACAACCATTTCGAATTAAATTCAGCGAGGAGTGAAGTGGGTTTTAATGCAAAGTAGCAAGAAATAGACTTCTTGTGATGATTGAAGGCATTACTCAGGTTATTGCCGGATCTCTCCCTCAAAGTCTACTGTTAGTCATGATATGTAGAGTAATATTAAACTGCTGAAAATGGGTCTCTGGTAGGTACAAAAGCTCAGTAGAGTGAATATCAGAGTATGTTGTACTTTATTTTTTACAGTAGATTAGGAAGGCTCTTCTATAGATTTGTATCAGACTTAGTTGATCATTAAAATGCATTTACATGCATTCTTTATAAATGCTGTGTCGTCATCAACCTTCGACAAAACATTTTAACTTTCCGTCTATACCAGAAAGAAAGAGAGACAGAGAGGTATGCCGTGCAACAGAAACCTTTACCACAGAGATTTCCAGGGTTATAGATTTCCCTTACCCAAAAGGAGAAGTTCAGAGTTCAACCCTCTTACTGTGTTTGTTTGAACTAATTGACAAACCAGCTTCTGTTATACTCAGGTTTCTGTCTGTTTCAGCGTGTCACTTCCCATTACCACAGGAGGCCCCATAAAAGATATCCTGTCACGACACCAAAAGGTCTTTGTTTCCCTTTGGCCTGCATGTGAAGAATACTTTTTAGTCAGTTACTTGAGACATTAGCCATCCTTTTTGAAACACAATTCTTTTTCTCAGATTTTTCTCTGCCGAAAAAAAAACAAATACTCAACTTTTAAAGTTCAAGTGAAATTTTAATATTTTCAACAGGTGTTTAAAATAAAGGATGAAAGAAGGAAGGAACTCCTGTTTGCAGTCAGTCTGTTTACTGCGAAAACACTACATAGAGCGAGAGGGGCTGAATGTACACCAGCTCCCTCAGGACTCACTTTCTTCTCCACAGGTCACCCCTCTTAAAACTTTAGGAGTCAAACGTAACCCCCTTGTGTAACTTTATGCCTCTGAGAGCCAGGCACCAGGAATGACTTGTGTGTGTGTATGTGTGCGTGTGCATGTTTGTGTGTGTGCACACGCACACAGACAGAGATGGAGAGATGGGTGTCAGATGTAGTGCCTTACCCCTTCTAGGTTGCCATGGCAGTCGTGTAGAGGAGTTGGTGTAATAGAAATCCAAAGATAAGGCAAGATAGAGCACCTCTCTCTCTCACACACACACACACACACACACACACAATCAAACACCTAAACCCACCCTGTACAATACCTTCTATCACCTACACAGTCTCCCATTACGATATTTCTCCACTGACTCCATTGTTGCATTCCTGTACCTGTCCCGACAGGCTCTCTCTCTGATTACGAAACACACACAAAACACTTCACCATCAATAGGACACATAATTTTGTTTATAGAGATTGAGGGATTTTCGTATGGGACCTCACTTTAGTTTACTGAGATTACTGATAATAGTATGCTATCCTGAATGTCTTCAAGTTAGACCATGAACTATGCTATTTCAAAACTTAATGAAAACTTAATGAATTGCCTCTACTGAGGTAGAGGCAATTCATTATTTTCTATACAAACCTCAGATCCAGACTACTCAGAGTGTCTTATCACATGAGAGAGGCTGTGATCCAATCATCATCCATTTTGGAAATTCTGCTTGTAGGCCAAAGATAAGTTAAATGTTAAGGCAATGCAAAGAATAATTATTATTGCTATTACCTGCCATTTAATAGAGTTTATTAATGGGGTCCAAGTTAAACGTTTTGTGTCATTTCAAGCCTTGGAAGGAAATGAAAGTACAAAAGAAGTTTTAGAAACTAAATGGTCCTTGGATAAGAAGTCAGAGGTTCAAACCTGTGTACATAAACATGTAAGAAAAAACACACAAGGAGCAAAAAAACAACATTAAAGCAATAGTTTGAAACTTTGGGAAATTTGCTTATTTGCTCTCTCACCGAGTTAGATGAAAATGTTGATACCACTCTCTTGTTACTGCGTTACGCATGCAGCCATAGAGGCAATTATCTTAGCATGGCAAACAGCGGCTGGTGGCGGTAACTTCCTGTTCGCCAAGAAATACAGAGGCTATTATACAGCAGGTCAGTTACCGTGAAACCACAATTGAGATATGTTTATTAGTCAGCTTAAGGCGTGTTGGAATATTTTTTAACTTTAGACAGAGCCGGGCTATTTGTTTCCCCGTTCCACCAGTCTTTTGATTGATTTCTCAAAGTTGAAATAATTGCAACTCCTTGCCATAGTTTTAACATATACTAATGTAGATCTATTCAGAAAACTTCCTCCTTTTTTTGCAATTTTATGTAGGCCTACCTGCCATACTGGTTTAAAACAGTGGTTAAACTACAGAGCGGAGATTTATTTGAGGTGTCCCACCTGCTATTTTCTGTAGCCATGGTACAACATTTACATTTTTGCTGGATAAATTAACAGAGGATTGTAACAAGAAACATGAGGCATAATTCATATTTTTCTTCAGTTGGAAGGTAAAATGTCATTACAGTCTCCAGGGTCAATCAAAGCTGATAGATTTTCAGACAGAGACAGTATGTCTGTCAGGCAGGGATACAAACACATACCAGCTGGTCAGTTTGTGATTGGCTGCTCATCTGGCTCACACCCAGACTGCGCTAATACCGATTGCACACCATTGACCTGCTTGTGCTGGGATGGGGCTGCCGCTCTGCTTGAATACTTAACACACATAAACACAAACACGAATATTAGCATAGTTTTCACAGATGCCCGTGCGCACACACACAAACACACACACATGCACAACCATCTGCCAGATGCATTAACTGTCTACAGATGCCCAGGTCTGACCAGGTCTCAGCTATCATAGCAGGGCAGTGGGTGTGTATATTCATGGGGGGCTTGAACATTTTTTAAGAAGTAGACCAAAGCCCTATTTTTTCCGAGTGGGTTCTCTCTCACACACATAGAGAGCTCTGGTCATCTGCAACAATATAAATTGCTGTCAAATGCCTTCATAAGAGTTTTGCCATTGTGGTTACAGGAATCTATTACTTGTTGGAGTTTTGTGCCAAAATCAGAGAGCCTGCAGTTTTATCCAAGTCTCCCAAGCCAAAGCACAACACATATTATAGTATGATAGTTTTGTCTCTGATGCTATAACTGCTGCCTGTGTACAATTTAATGTATAAGATGTCAAAACCTGCAGAAGAAGTATATTAAGTACACAAATGTGACCTGGCAGATCTACTCTCCAGATGTATGCCTCTCACCAAAATGGCTGTCACCAATAAAGTTATCAAGACCTGGCTGATTTGATGCCTCACTCACTGGTGTATGTTAGGGAATGGTTAAAGGCTGAAATAGTTCAGATAATTTTTGTTATGTAGTGACAGTTTAAAATCACTGATGATGTTTAGAAAAAAATATGCTCATGAATTTCTAAGATGTGACACATAAACATGATTGTGGAGGTTTACCTATGTACACTCATATATTCCAAAGTACTACATGATTCCTTATAAATGTTGACATTCTTCAAGTAACCACAAACCACAAGATACAACCGAATAGTAGTGAAATAAGGCCAAAAAGGCAAAAAAATATTCTGTTTTTTAATGAAAGTGAAACTATGTTGACAGGTCGCTGCTTAAAATCTGCAACTTCACAAAGTAAAAAAAAACTATGGATAAATAAATCAAAATACTTAGTGCATTTAATACATTTGCAGCATTTTGAAAGCTCCAATGTAAATAAGTAACACAAAATCGGCAAGTTTTGCACTTTTGTACCTATTGAAACTTTTTGCTGTGTTTCTGGAATGACTGCATTTATTTGTTTACGCATACAAGTGACTGAAACACCTGCTTCACAACTGATTTTAATATCATGGTAAGGCCACTCCTTTTTCAGTCTACCTCAGCGAAGGCCAAGTCATAAAACCATTTCATTAATATTAAAGCCTCTGAAATGATTTATAAGTCAAGTCAGTTTTATTTGTACAGCTTCATCACAAAATCATGTGAAGTTTGCTTTACAGAGACAACAAGCAAACCTAAATTGAAAAGAACCCCTGAAAATAAAGCAATGCAATACAATTTTAACAGAATACAATAGTAAAAATAAGGAAACAAAGATAAAACATTTTGCTGCTGGGATATTAGCTGTACTGTAGGTGATGGGACACACAATTAAAATGGGAAATGGTATGGACAATACAGTTCATTAAAACAAATGCAGTAAGTCAAACAACGTGATGATTTATTTTCACCAATTCTAAGAGAGTGAACTCATAATTAAAGAAACCATTTCCCTCAAGGGCAGAAAGACAGTCCATCCCAGTTCCATGCAATAAACTTTTGTAATACTCCAAAGTATTCATTGTTCATATTGCTTTCTAACAGGAATGCTATGAGGTGTGCGGCAATGGACATTAAGTTGTGACTTCCAATTTTGACATATCACAAACATTGCATCACTGTCTGACCTTGCGGTCTCCTCCTGTCTGCCTCGCAGTGTTTCCCAGAAGATTGATGATCCTCAATGCTGTGATTACAGACTTTGACTGACTGGATGATCAGTCTCTTTCTGTCTATCTCACTTTCTCCCGCTCTCACACATAAGTGTTAAGTGGCCTATTATTAAAGAACCCAGCTAACTATCTGTGTGCTTTGTCTGAAGGATTACGAATGAACAAAGAAAGGTGCACTCTCATTACACCGGTCAAAGGTAAATGGTACATTTTTAATCAGCTTGGGTCCAAAAGAAAAACAAGTAAGACAGAAAAAACAAGGGGACAAAATTACCACGGAGAAGATAAAAATCAACCCACCATTCCAGTCTCAATCTGAGCCCTCAATGCATGACTGTTGTCATGCTGTTGTCTCTTATTTCTGTATTTCTGATTTAACACAACACCTTAAGACGCATGTTTAAAAGCTTGTTGTTGTTAAAAAGTCTTACCTGCAACAAGGATTTAGAAAGTGTGAGTGATGTAGTTGGCATGGAGTTGTGAGCTTTGTGACCCCTGTGTTGTCACTTTTAGGTCCTTAACAAAGGGATTTAGTGCGGGCGGCACTCTAATTGGCTCTTTTGTGGATAATAACAACCCTCTTCAACTTGTTATCCACTTACTGCCACATGTGTAGCGAAACATCACAAGTGAACAACTTTCTAAATGTGCACAGTCTTCTGTTAAACAAAACAAGTTTGAGAGGGAAAGCTGGAATCATGTTGCATTGTCTTTCTTTCTTTTGTGTTCTCGCTTCCTGGGCTAAACAGCTGGCTATCCTTTGACTTGTTTCTTCCTGCAGGGCATTCTGGGTCTGAGAAACAAATGAGTAAATGAATGAACGATGAACCCATGATTAGTCAGATGGAGACAAATGAAATGTGCAGTTGTTGATTCACAGGCGTTTTTTCTTTATCTCTCACTTACAAACACTCAGAGGACTCCTAACAAAGCCCCTCTCTCAGTGAAGTGCCCGAGGCTCGGTTTACAGAGATGTATGGTGATGAGTAGCGTGTGAATAAGATTTGGTTCCCAGACACACGTATGCTCCAGACTTCACCTTCCCCCCCCTGGTCGCTTCACCCTCTGATGGCCTCCTGGAGGTCACATGTCTTTATATCATGTCAACACACAAAGACAAGAGCGCTGCTCATTAAAAGAGTTGTAACAGCTTTCTTACTTTTCATGTGTGCAATAGCTGCAGTGGGTTCTTTTAGTGCTGCCTGTGCATGTGTTTTACTGCATGTGTGAATGCTCATGATGTGTATGCATGTGCGCATGATGTACAGTATATTATTTTTTATCAGTATTAATTAATATTTAATATTTCTGCTGTTGCTAATCCTTTTTCGAGGATGATCATTTTTTAAAGCTTGTTTTGCTCAAATTGAATCTCACTGTCACTGCCAGATCCAAGTGTAATTAGCCTGCTTCCCACCTGACACTTTCTACTAGAAATGACCTTAGTGTGTATCAGATTTATTTTATCAATTTTGTTTTGAGGGAAATGTAATAGCTACCGAGATTATGTTCAGTTGAAACATTTCCCCCTCAAGCGTTTATGTCTTTCACGTTAGTTGTAGTTGTGTCACGATTCATGTTTTCTGTTTTATTTTCTCTGTTCTCCCCATAGATTGTATATATATTTATTATATGTCTATGGTTCTCACTCTCCTGTTGTAGAGCCCCGCCCCCTCGTGGGATTACCTGGCCCCGCCTAATGGGTTGCACCTGTTGCTTAGCTACAATATAGCAACCAAACACAACAAAGGCTGTAACTTGAATGGCGTTTTGAGCTAACTTTAGCAATAAAAAAATATTGCGATAACGTTTTTGAAATGATTCCAATCTTCTGTTATTGTTTGTAATGAGAAAAGTTCACTATCTCATGGATTTTGTCACTCCCCGATGTAAGTCCAGTGCAGATTTGAGTCGTGCATGCTCAGACTTACAGCATAACGTCATACTGAAATTTGTAAACTGTATGAAATAGTTTTCTCATTACAAACAGAAGATGGGAATCATTTCTAAAACGTTTTTGCTATCTATTGTTGTTTGATTGCTAACGTTAGCTCAAGACGCCATTCAACTTACAACCTTTGTTGTGTTTTATTGCTAACTTGTAGCCAGCAGTGAACCAACTTCGTTATTTTGTTCCATTTTTATTATTTTGACATTACAGAAGTCTCGCGTTAGCATCTTGAATGCTACATGTCGCAAGATATGACGCATGCGCGACTCAAATTAGCACTCGATCTACACCGTGGAGTGTTATTTCAGAAATTTCGGTATAAAACATTATGCCGTTAACCTTTTTAATTTGAGCATGCGCAACTCACATGGCACTCGACGGGCAGTGACACCTGATATCAACAGTCTATTCAGCCGACACAAGGTAGGCTAACTAAAGTCTTCACAACTGGCCTACAGCATGTTTTACAGACGAAAGCTTCCGGTTTGTAATATATTTGTTTATTAGTTTCTACCTTTCTTTAACTGTCTATGGTTTCTACTAATCTTGAAATTGTGACAAATTTCTGTAAACGTAGCTGCTGCTGTCACAAACCAGCCCCTCCCCTCTGGAGCGTTAAACTCATGGCTACTTAATATGCACGTGGATGACGTAATTGGACCAGCCGGTGATATCTGCATTCTTTGTTCTTTCTCGTCACTCAGTATTAGTCTTCATAAAATGTGTCCCCCTGAACAGTGTAGTTGAATAGCCCTGCTGTAAGCTCTGTGCAGTCACATTTACCTGGGCTTAGTGAACAGCTCTTCTGCATATCCGGTGCAAAGAGAAGGGGAAGGGGCAAACAAGATTTACATTTGGACCACCAAAAATGTACTTTTGCCAACAGAATAAGGGGCTTGGCGGGCATCTATCCTGGTTATTGTATGCAATTTAGGCAATAAAAAAAGGTTGCTTTTTCAAAAAAAGGAAACCTCTTTTGTATATTTGCTTTTGCTGTTAACTGTTAAGCAAAAGTATTTCTTACCAAATTAATTGATGAAATAATCCGTAGAATACTTGATTCCTAAAATATCAGTACCTGCACCACTGCTATAGGAACGGATAGAACTTTGACTTTTTTATATGTGCTCCCTGTCTGTTCCACTGTCTTGTTCTTCCAACACTCATGGTGGATTAAATGGTTGCCAAGTTTATCAGAAGTCCAATTTTATCAGATACATGCACACATGCTGTGTCTTCTTGATGAAAGTGTTTTTTTAACGTAGCGCCTTGGTGTAGAACACTATTAACATTAATTGCGAGGATATTAAGAACAAATATGGGAATGTAGAAATAAGGTGATGGAAGAACAAAAAACGAGTTGAATGGTTGACAGAAATACATTCAAATTGAGGGCAATGAGAAAAAACAGAACAGTTAGTGGGGGTAGAGGCAGATTGCTTTTTAATTATAACAGCAGTTGTTGAAAAGACACGTCTTATAAAGTCAGAAACTGGGTGTGATCTGCTTTTCTTAATCTTTGCTTGTTAAATCTGTGGTTTAAAACACAGACAGAGTGGGACAGAGAACCAGCGAGGAGAGGGTGTGCCGTGAAGTTGGAGAGAGAATCCGTAAACAAGAGGGTGACATTTCCAGCATGTAAAAATAGCCAGTCATGTTTTCAGAAATAACTTCTGTCTGTCTGGGGAACAGAGATGAAAACAGCAGATTTGAACAACTCTACTTCTCATTTTATTTAGAGGCTGTGGTACACTACTGTGTGTACATCACAGCTTTATATTTGTATCAGAGTGCGTTGAGTTTGGTAGTGGTTGTTCTAAGTTTAGCAGAGACTAAATTGACTTATATGTCAGTGGGAATGTGGTGGACTGGATGAAAGGGAACCTCCATTTAGTTATGAACACATTTGATGTCGGAGTCAGACATGTTAGTTATTGCTAAGTTGCTGCAATAATTCTCAAAATGTGAAATGGTTCAACACTCAAATATTATCCTACTTTTGGTTGTTACATCAATAATTTCTGTGGCTCATCAGATCCCTCCATACTTCTGAGACCAGTTTGAGGAATGTGCAACATTTTCATACCTGGTCAATCAACTTGAATGCAACTTGATCACTAAACCTTGAAATTCCACACAGGTTAAGCCAAAGTCCGCTCTTGTTGCAGGGAACCTGTCAGTCCAGTGATTCCTCACTCACTTACATTTGTGTGTTGAACCAGAGACAAAGGACCTGGGTTATGTCAAGCATGAATGTGGCTCCTCACCAGAGACTTTGTTTACAATCCTCTTTTTAAGAACAATAATGGCAGTGTTAAAACCCAAGAGACGACTAGATGGGAAACATTTAGCAAGATCTTAAATCTCAAATGTACTAAAGATTTTTTTTTTAAAGTTCCCACGTAAAGAATGCAATGGAATAGTTTTTTTTTCAAACACATATGCACAAAATATACGTGCAATAAGTACAAAAATGGTCTGTAGCATCTAACTGCTATAATTTGCCTCATCGCAAAATGTCACTGCTATCTTAAAATACAGCCTGTGAGAGGGGAACATAGCCTCAGTGGCATGAATTATAAATAAATGTAAAGGAAATCAATACGTGAGGGTTATTACAGTGCAGCAGCGTTGCACAATAAAACATGGATCAAAACAAATACATTCACAGTGTAAACCAGAATAGAATGTTAATTAAGCCTCAGAGGAACGGAGTCTGGATGCAAGTAATGCTTCCTTCGGTAATCCTGTCGTGATTGGTAAACCTAATTTGCATATCCAAGTTTCACACAGAGAGGAGCGTCTACAAGCATTACCTCTCCCTCAGTAGGTTGTCTCATCTGCATTCAAATCAGCCACCGTATCGTCCTGCATCTTGCTTACGAGCAGCTGTGATAGTAAGATCCTGGCTGCTGTAATGATTGTCATTATAATGATTAATATAATCACCATCGCATATGCACTGTTCAGAAAATATTCTTTCAGTTAAATACACTTACATGTATAATAATATCTACTCTATCTACTCATTGGAGATTTATCTGGTCCTTTTTGTCTATATTTAATCCATGTGAAATATAATAATACATTTTTTTTAAATTTAATAACAGAGGCAGTTGTGGGAAACTGTAAGCCACACAAACACTTAATGCAGTCACTACAGACCGACAACATCCAGGTCGTAATGATCCTCCTGTCAACTGTTTATATTTCCCAAAGGTGCAACTTTGCTCTATTTTAAATGTTTAAATGCTTGTTTAAGCAAGCTGGGGAAATGTGGAAGTTATGTGTTATGTTAGTTATGCCAGACCAATCATCAAAATAAGGGATCGGGTGAGGATCTTCTAAAATTTTATCTAAAAACATGTTATGAGTGAAAGAGATCATATTCAATATTGTGAAGGAACTTATTCATCTATTTCTCTCTCTCTCTCTCTGTGTGTGTGTGTGTGTGTGTGTGTGTGTGTGTGTGTGTGTTTTTGTGTGTGTTTTTGTGTGTGTGTGTGTCACAATAACTTTATAATGCCGTAAAACAGGGCTGTGGACATGGGTCTCCGAGAAGATGGAAGGATGATGCATTAACCTCTGCTGCACTTAAAGATCTGCCCCACCAAATTAAAAAAAAAAAGATAGTAGAAGAAGAAAGGATGGGGGAGAGGATAAGAAAACCGAGTCAGCAATTGTTTTTGGTCTGGAACAGCATATCTGTTCTGTAAATCACATGTCCTTTGCATTCCTTAGAGAAAAAAAAATCAGATAACAAGGGGGGAAACTTGTATTTGTTTGGTTTCATGATGGTGCCGCCTAGCTTTGCATTAATTAATCTGAATACTCTTACTTTACTGTATGCAAATAGTGAATGTAGCCAATCAAGCAGACGTAAACATACTCGCAACTTGACGTGTTATCGCGAGAAGAAAGCAACTGTTGAGTTTAGGAGTATAAACAATGCATTTAAATAAAACAAAACACTGACATTATTTTTGACTGTGAAAAGGGACGAATGAATAAGATTTGAACTGGACCTTGAAGACTTTTAGACGCGCTCCAATATGACATAGACAAATATAAACCACTTTCAACATGTAGCAGCAGAACTTAGAGACAGACAAAGAAGGGATATTGATGTGGAAACCCCATGCCGACTTTATGTTAGCCACTATCATCTATAATGTAACAGGGGCACATCTGGCACTTAGAGCCATTATACTGCTGATGGTTGACCACACAAATGCACACATAATCTTGCAGACTTGGACACAAGTCTGTTTCGTTCCGGCCGGGAGAGAACTTGAAGGCAGGAGGTGGAGTGGTTACTCAACTCTTACAGCGGTTTATGCTTTTTGCATTAAGTCATGTTCCAAATGGGGAGGAAGGTTCTCAGACATAGTAAAACAGGTAATCTAAGGTAAAAAATAAAACAATCACCTCATAAATCCTTCAAACGTATATCCATTTTAATAATTCAGATGAGGATAATTTTTGCCCCATGGGATTTGAAGAGATGAGAGAAGAAAAACTGCTCGCTTACCACCCGTCTATCCAGGAGATCGCATTACCAGCTAGTGCATTAGGATGATGAGAGCACCTGCTCACTCAGTTATTATCAGACACAGAAAGGGGGGCAGAGTTTATGGTGCTAAATTAAAATGTGGGGATTAATAAATAAATGTGGCGAGGGAGAAAGAGATGAGGCGTGACATTCAACTCAATTTGGAATAAAGGCATAATTATTATTACAGTTTCACATACTGTGAATAATGACCACAACTACCACAAATATTAGTATAATAGTAGTAATAATAATAGTAGTAAGAAATCCATGGTATAGAAGAATGGTAAACAGTATTTTGCTGGATGCATTTTGTTTATAAAAAAAAAAGTAGTAGGATTTTTTGTATCTGAAATATTAACTTTCTTGCCGAGATTTAGACAAGAAGATCAATACCACTCTTAGACATTAGAGTGGCACTGATCTTCTCATCTATCTCTCAGCAAGAAAGCAAATAACTTTCATCCCCAAAATGGCCAACTAATCCAGAAAGTGCAGCACCATTATGGAGCTAAAATATATTGTATGATCAGCCTTCTGTTCACTGCTCATCCCCTCAGTTGGTGCAGACTAAATCTTATCCCTCTATGGGTCCATGCACACGCACTGGGCCATGCCAAACTAGTCTTTAATGAGTTACAGTAACTATTCAACCGAACTTAATGAGTGCCATAAAGTACAGTGGCATACTGTACCAAAGACACACACGCTTTCCTCTGAAGCATCAAGCACACACACGCAATGTAACACACATGCAAAATATAAAAACTGACATACAGTAATTCTGTTTTTTTTTGGCAGCTGTCATGTCAGACCCATCATTGCACAAACTTGTGCTGTTCGCCTAAGGAAGGAAAAAAAAAAAAAGGCCACCGAATAAATAACCAGAAACATCCCATCTACCCACACAGGAAGTAAGTGCTGTCCTTGCTCCCACATAATCTCACTGATCCTTGATCATTAAGATCATACCATTCTCCATCAGTAACCACCACAAGAAACCCCAGAGCGCTTTGGCTTCACATATCAAACAACTTCCAGATTAACAACGGAGCGAGGAAAGCCACAACAATAGCATGAATATTAAAAGCAGAGTTTGTTTCAGACTGCTGCGCTCAGCAGAACAGAGGGTTGACCAAAGTTAAAAAGGAATTGTAAGGTAAAATGCAGCTTCATTTAAAAGAGGATAGAGGACAGAACGTAACAAAACAAAACATATTTATATCCTATAAGCTGGTTTTAAATTCCAAAACAGCTTCAGAAAAAAACTCTGAGACCACAAAGCCACAATTGTATCTGCTGTCAGTCAGTAAATGGAAAACTACATTCATTGTGTTATATCAGTCTAGTGTCTTTAGAGAAGTGGGCGTGGTTAGCTGATGGACAGGGCCAGTACTGACATGACACATGAGGGGTTGTGTTTGGGTTTTGCCGATGTAACCCAGGCCAAATGGCACAATGGAAATTGATTCAGGAGATTCAGATTGTTTATTACAGAAGCAGCATGGGGCAGGCTGATGCTGCAAACCACATAGGGAATACTATTAAAGACAAAGACGCTGAAAGGTGTAAAACAACACGGTGGCTGGGTGAGTCAATTTAACACAGCACAAACCCCTCTAGAAGTAGGAAAGACATATATTCATCCAGGCCAGCTTATTCTTATTTTTGTTGTTTGCTAAACGCAACACGCAGGGAGAGGAGATAGTACAATTAATCTTACGAGCTAGGTTAGCCTTTAGTAGCTGTGTTTCTTTGTTATACAAGCCCAGGTTAGTTAGTCCTTTCAACAATTGTGTATTAATCCAAATGGAGCGGTATAGCTTTTTCAGTACAATCAGTTGGCACAGAGTTTAGACGGGAGAATTTGGCAACATGCCCTCGCTTTTCCGATTTTATACATGAGACGACAAAAGGGGAAGAGGAGATCCTGAGGATGTTTGTGGGTGGTCTAGAAGAAATAATCTCTCTCTCTATCTCACTTTTTCCTCTCATTTTAAGTTTGACCTCAGCCAAGTAGGGTACAAGAAGAAGAAAAGAAGGACTTTGCTGTCTTAATCAGCACCTGTCTGGGGGGTGGGGGTGGGGGACCAGAAATTCCTGTCTGGTTTCTGTGTGTGTTTTTTGCGTGTGTCTGGTGAGCCCCATCACAACGGAGATCACTGATGGCTTGCCATCAGTTGACAGAACAGCCACAGGTGCAGGTTTCTCCTGCTTGATTACTCTTTTTCAAAGTGTGCTCTGTTTGGAGCTTGAGCCGGGGTCCGTTTAGAGGCAAAAGTTTCTGTGTGTCCCTTCTCAACGTCTTCAATCTTGATCTAAAAAGATCAAAGTCACAGCATGTCTTTGGTAGCCTGACATCACCTTACTCAGATTCTAGCCAGAATATGAGTCTAATACTGCTCCACTGGGCTGTAATCATGGGGCGTGTTTCAACCGAACAGAAAAGAAAATGACTCTGCACTCAATTGGATAGACCTACAACCAATCAGAGCAATGTGACGTAGGCCAGCTGATGAATTAAACTTTTGCCTTATCCCGTAGGAAGGGCGGCAAAAACATCTTTCCTATCGACAAATGCCTTGATTGTTTCTTTTTTTAAATGAATGTCCATCATTGTGTAAAGCCTGCCGTGACAATTCGATTGGTCGGAACAGCTCTGGTTCGAGCATAGTTGCTACATAACGGATCAAGTCCAGACCGAACTTCCCGACCTTAAATGTTGTGGGCGGGGCTAGATTTGGCTGGCATCCAGGCTAAGTCCTTGGAATAAACTGGGTGAATTTATTGTCCCAGTTTGCAACCAAACTAACTGACTGTAAGCAAGCTTCAAACCTCAATAACTCTTCATTGGCTGATATGATATTGTCAAATGCAAAATCAAGAGAATAAGATGCTAGAGGGGAGTAAAAGACAAAACTATACCGAAAATACAAATAAGTTTGGAGAAATATTATGACTTATCACTGCAAGCCTGGCTGGCAAGTATGTTAGTGGTTAGCTAAACAACTAACTACAGATACAGATGAATTTTCACTGTGCCACTTTCTGGCCTTTATACTGATCTGCCTGCAGACTTGGGTTGACATATTCATAGAAACCCTTTTAATCAGTCTCTTTGCATTGGTTGTGAGCTAGAACAGACAAATGGACAAACGTATTCTGGAGCTGTATTTGCTCTAATGCTCCAGACATAATCAATAAACTGAGACAACTGTATCAGACATGCCCAATAAATCTCTCAAATGTGATGGAATACTTTCCTAATTGTTATTTAATCTGTGCAATATTAATATATTCACACTATAAAATATTATTCTGTAACATTGAACTACAGGACTCAACAAGCTTAGGCTAAATCTATTTTGTGGGCACTCCATCATTCCAAGTAATTTCATTTAGCAGGTTTAAATTAAAAAAGAGCGCATGTTTATGGTGAACAAATACACAAAGAAATGGGAGAATTCAAAAAGCAAGATAGAAAGCAGAGCAGAATGGCAAGTATGAGGAAAAGAAGCAATAGAGGGAGGAAGAGAAGATGAAGAAATAAAAATCCTGAATAAAGAGACAATGGACAAGATCTTCCTGTTGTGCAAACCTCAGCAGCGAGGATGTCGTCCTACAGATGGTGAGTTCACGTACACACAAACACACTGATTCAACAAGATGGAGAAAAACTTCCGCCTGATTTGGCCTCAGAGCATAACTGAACATTGTTCTGTGTTTCACTCCACATCATTTGAAAAAAGACAGAGTGAGTGGAGCAATAAAGCGAATTGCTGTGGGACAATCCTGATTGCTTTTCTAACACGGTGGAAGTGCTGAATCAGAAAATGGTGCTCTGTGCAATTACACCGGGCTCCAGCAATAATAGATGATCCAAAGACAAAGAGACTTACTCTGCCGTTTGGGAAAGGGCAAACAAACTCTCTCTTTAATTGTTTTAACAACTCATGGACGAGGAAACATATTGACATTTCCATTTTTTGTTTCTTAGCAAGGCTGTACTTCATTTATTAGCTGTCCATGACCCTGGGAAATAGCAGGGCCAGTTATGGCTTAGGTCCCACATTTGCAATTGATTACATTTTTTTGTTCACTTCCAGCTTGAACAGGGCAGCAACACTTTCAAGTATTCAGTAGTGTTTTAGTTTTGAAATTCAAAGACTTTGCATCATACAAGCATCAAACATTTTGCTTTACTACAACAAAAATGGATTAATGCTCAGCTCAGAAAACTTGGCTGTAAACCACCTAACAGATTGACTTGACCCTACATTATATGCAGTGTATGATGACGACAGTAAGAGATCCTTTGGAAACAATGGGTCCTTAATTTCAGACAGAGGCCGTAATCTAAACCGCCTACTATACTAGTAGTATGTACTTATTTGGCCCAAATGTAGCATTTAGTATTCAGTATGCAGTAGGTAGGCTGTAGACCAACCGAGATTGTCATCTGAAATGAAAACTGTCGCTTTTGGACTTTATCAGCTGAAGGTAGCTCATTAAGCTTAAATTAGCTTCATGAGTTACTTGGTTTTATTTAGGCTAATAAAACCAGTCCTATATTAATAAACTAAAAAAACAAAACAAAAACAGACTGCTTGTTACTAGATGGATATAATCCTCGTCCAAGTACAGTACAAGTAAAGAAGAAAAGCACTGACATGTGACAACAGTGACAGACACTTTGGAAGAGCAGAATCATACTTATGATTAAATTATTAAAATGAAAAGCCTCTAACTGTACAACAACACCAAAACCCTCATTTGAATATTTTGCTTTTAGCCCAAAGCAGAACCCTCCAGACGGTTATATCTTAATCCTGTAGCCAGATGCTTGATCAATGGTTTTAGAATAATCCTGTTGGACTAATGTCTCGTTCAAATCCTCAGTTCAGGTGAGAAAAAAAACACCGGCTTTGCTCACAAACCCACACCAGATACGTGCACATTCTCTCTCGCCGTCTCTCTGTCACTTCGTGGAAACTATTTCAAGCAAGGGAAAGTGGGAAAGTATAATGACTACTTTTTCTAAACAATTACTCCCAACGGTGATACTTAGATCTGCATTCCCCCCTGACGCTGTCACCATCAAAGAAGACAGAGAACGAACAACCGATCCTCGAGGTTACAACCCTTTCCTTTCCTTTCCTTCGTCCTGTTCTGAACCAAGAAGGAAAAATCTGATGGTATTCAAAACTTGCTTCTTGTAAATGTCACATAAATCACATAGGGAAATGTACAAGTTTTTGTGTGAGGAAAAATCTATAAAGTATAGTTTACAATTGAATAACAAATGCAAATCAAGTATAAACCTCAGCTCCTATTTCTTCAACATTTTGGGAAACACCCCGAGAGTTAGACGAGAACATTAATACCACTCTGTGCGTGCGTGTGTGTAAAGATGAAGAAAAGCAACTCTCCCTGCTGCTGAATTATTCAAATTCATACAACCCTGTGCAGATTGGAGCATGATATCGATGGTGTGTGAAGAAATCAAAACGGGATAAAAGATTAAAAAAGCTTAATAAGAAACAGAGTATGGGTACCGAATACTTACAAATTAGCAAATTATTCATAGTTTAAACAACTGTTTTATATGGCTATATTGACTTTACAAATCTTTATTTTACATATTTTAATAAACATGCATACACAACACAGATACAAAATTAAAAAGAAATCCTGCCACAATCTTATCTTTGCTTCACACTTGTCTTTTCTGGTTTTCTTTACCGACAAAACACAATATGTTGAATTATTACCATGGACACTGTGTCATTCAGTTATTGTCTGTTTGGATGAGTCAAGACATGCCTGCCTCTCTGTCCTGTCTCTCTTTTCTTTCTGTTTTCCTTTTCTTTTCCTCTTCTTTGTCTCATTTAATAATGATTCTTTTATGCTGAACAATGATTTTTTTTTTTGCTGTGTGAGGGGTCACTCTTTGTCCAAACTGCTCTCCTTCTATTTCCCCCGACGCCACTTATTCTCTTCCAATTTCTCTCCAGCTTTCACTACTTTGCTTTTTAAATGAAGGAAAGAAACATTCAAAAGTTTGTCATATTCAGACATGTACACATGGAAACCTCTGTCCTTTGTGGGTTTTGTGGGCACATCTTTTCACATGCTTCAGTTCTCAAAATAATTGGCCTGAGAGACTTTACTGTAAAGCAGTTGGAACATATCAGAAAGGAGGCACAATCTGTGTGAATCACACAAGTCTATAATGGTTGCTGGCCCCATAGTAATGTATGCATAGTTAATCTGTTCCCATACATTCAACCAGTGTGTGTCAGTTGGGGCAGCGCTACAAAGGCCTTTTTGTGTGCTTCCAGTAACCCCAAGCTTTGCTGCTCATCTTACCTAAGTGTGTGTGTGTGTGTTTTTGGAGAGGGATGGCTATTTTTTTAATCAGACTAGTCACCACTGCAGAATGCTAGTTGGGGCTGCAGAATTTGGATCACTTAGAAATCCTTAAATTTGAGGTGCATTTTTTCACTTGAGGGTTGACAGAAGAGGAATTAGTTTATTATATTTTTGCACACACATTATTCTGAGCTGGGTGTTTGAAAACTAGACAGGTTTTCAGATTTTTGCACATGGAGCATTGCAGTTGACAATAATGAACAGGGCAGATTTACCACTTGAAATCATAGTCATCACTGTAAAAAATTAAAAGTGGGTTTTGTATTTGTAGTTGTCAACTCTCAGTTTCATCGGTAGCTGAAATTGTCGGTAGCTGATTTGATCAACTATAGCTAGCTTTCTAATTAAGCTAACATTAGCTCAAAAAGTTGTTAAGAATGCTGTCTCCCAATGACTCTGTAATGTATGTGGCTGATGCATTTTAATCAAAACATTCTCATTATCATCCCCAGCAGTTGATGATCCATGTAGATGACATGCAAATAAAGATGCAGCATTCTTGTAGTGCAGTGTAGCTCTGGACAGTCCTAGAATTGTAAGATAAATGTTGCGTGGTTGTAACATAACTCTGTTTGGCTACTTTTCTTATACTTGTTTGAACACACAATACTGACTTCCTGTCTCCGTTGCTCAAAAATACCATCACGTGCTGACCTTTAATCTCCTTTCCTTTAGGATGGATCGCTACCAGCAGGACATCCTGAACTGTGTCATCCATACCAACAGCTCTGCCATGGAACATAAAGACAGGAAGAGACTCCCATTGTATACGAATACTCAACTACCAGCCTGCTTCATAAGGTTAGTGCAGTTTACTCACTCTTTCTAGCAATTTAGTTTGAGCTTTTTTTCAAAATCACACATAAAAACTCAAATTAGGCCTCTGAGCTTTCCTCTGTAGCAGTTTTCTTGGTTCTTCCTTTTAATTCATCCTGGAATAATCCAAATGTGTGCCAGTATGAATTATTACTCCATACATGCAGAGATGTTGCAGTTTAGCTCCAGTTGCAAGCACCGAATGTAGTCCAATTGTTTCCATCAAGCTCCTTTTTTTTTGATGAGAAAACATTGTGTGGCAAATGTGATAAATGTCGGTCGTAATGAGAAATCTGCAGAGTGTGTATTTTTTCTGCAGATAGTGAAACAATAAGCTCATTTAGAGTGCTGCACACAAAAGAAAACAGTGCAAGCATCTTTTTGGTGATCAATCATGTCTCATGCGTACAGTCCCAGGCTAGTCATGGTGTGTATAAGTCTGTGTGGTTCGGTGTGTGGTCCTCTTTACTGTTATGTTTTAAAGTTGGCCATTGTCCATGGCCACTCTTGTTTATACCTATACCTGACTTCCTGCTTTTGAGCTGCTAGGGGAACTGAAACCAGATCAGTCAGTGATCTTTATTGTGGGTAATGTAGGCGCCAGTTTATGTCCAGAATATGTGGATTTAAAAAGTTGATAACTCTGGTTTTGCTGCATCTACTTTTAACGATGACGATGCTAAATCAGTGGAGTGTTCTTTTAATGGATGAATCTGCCAAACAAGTGCAGTTGGAGAAAAGACTCAAAATCACCAAAATTATGCAAAGATGGACAGTGTTTAGGGGCATGTTACTAAAATGAAGCAGCTTAATGTATGAGCCGTTGTGACGTCAACTGCATATTTCAATGCAACATTTTCTATTAATCAACTTAGCATGCATTTATACTCATAAAGTTTTGTAAAGCATTTTTAAAGTGTCTCTCTTTTTATCGCATTATTGATGTACTTTTTTGTGCATTTCACAAAAACTTCCGTCTCAACGGGCCTGAATAAATATACAAGTAAAATGTATCTTTCTTTTGTTTAATCTTGGCGTTGGCCGGCTTTTGGTATGAGAGGAATGCACACGTGAGAGCTGCCATAGCTTAAAGTTAATTCTCTTTGTCTCTATCTCCTTGCCAACTGCTTTGAGGCACAGTGGGAGATTTACTGCAAACACTCGCTTTGACGAAGGCATGACATGACACGTACACGTAGACGCTGGCACCGAAACCTGAGTGTAGAAAAACACACACTCATGAAAGCGTTGGTTTCCCCTCAGACAGACGCGCATCTAGACAAACACACACAGAAAAATGCAGTAGACTACCCACTATGTTCCGCTAAGTGAAGCCCAGGATGCCTGACCTGGGAAGGTCTACGTCAAACAAGCATGACAGCCACAGCTGTCTTATAACCACACGTACATCCTGCCATCTGTCTCTTCGTATCAGCGGTTTGATAAATAACTGCAGTGGTTTTGTTAGCTGTCTCTTTTTGTCCTGTGGCGTGTGTTGAGTCAGTATGTGAGTGCTATTATACCTGTTGACTAAGTAACACAAGCTCACCTTGTTACGCTTCACTCAGGCACTGCTAGAGTAATCTAGAAAGAACAATGCAAATGTATATTGAACATGATAAATGTAGTGGCTTTAATACAGACACCTTCAGAACAAGGTACCCAAAGTATTATTGTGATAGAGGGGGAACAGTGAACATGAAAATGTTCATTTCTAATCTTGGAATTTGATAAGTTTTTACAAAAACTTTTACTATTTATATCTTTATTTCATTTTCTGCTCCTCTGGTAATTCTAAACTGCAACACTCTAGCTGTTGCTCTGCTTCCCCTTCCTTTCCCTGCATCTTTGTTGTTTGTTCACTCTTACATAAAACGTAGCTTACAAGACAAAGCAATACCCTGTGGGAGAGGAATATGAAATGGTCCCATCTTAAACCTGTAATAAATCATGTATGGCCTCTATAACATGGCTGCTTTCTCTCCCCTCTTTTGTAGGGTCAGGGAACCCTGTAAGAAAAGCTTTTACTTGTTGTTTCCATATAAGGACGGAGAAGGAGACTGAGGAAGAAAGGTGAGGCAGACATGCACACAATGAGAAGCAGAGAAATGAGATTGAACAGGTGATAGGAGAGAAAGCACAGAGAGAAAGGAAAAGTGTGAGAGAATGAAAACTGAGGTAAAGTGCTGATTGTGAGAAACGTGTTGTGGAGACATAGACGGTCTTAAGAAATGTTTTTTTGATAAATGGATAGCGAAAACACAGCAAAGCACGAAAAGGAATACTTGTTTCTTATCTGCTTACTAAAAAATGCATGTGTTGTGTTGTATTGTACATCCAACATGAACAAAAACACCTAATGTTTGATACTTTTTATTTTTTAAAAACAAGCCTGATTGTGCGCGAGATGTGTGGGCATTGTTTTTTTAATGTTCTATTTTACATTTTTATAAAGGTTCCACTTTCACTCTAAGCCAGTTGGCCCCCCCGATGCCCGACAGAAGATTTAAGAATAAAAGAATCATGCAGGTTTTAAAATGTTCCTTATCTTCTACATAGATCGTCAATGTGAGGATGCTGACTTTTTTTTTACATAAGACATGCAGCTTTAGCCTCAGTCTTTAACACAAGATGTAGTCATCAAGTGAATATTTGAGACCTCGCAGACAGGATTCTTATCTTATAACTACTCAGATGGAAAAATTCGGTTAACCGGCTTTCTAATTGAATTTGTAGAAAATATACAATATCACGCTCAATATAAATATTGCAATAAAAAATGAAAAAAAACTGATTTATCCATATCAACCACCCAAATATCAGAAAAGAATGTATTACAATAAAGTAATTAACTGGTGCAGTGATCCTCAGATACACATCAGCATATCATGACTTCACACACTATCTTGAGTGACCTCCCCAAAGGGCAGGGTATAATTTTCAGTCACAAGCAGATAAAGGTCTCTCAGTGATTAAACCTAATCAGCGTTGCTAAGTAACAGCAGGCAGACTTGGGCAGACTCAGGGAATTGTGTTTCATTCTGCTAGCAACCAAGGCCACTGCAGCCATTTGGTCTTTTCAATGAACCTTACTTCCTGGTATTCAGCCGTTTCCTTCCTGTCAGCCAGTTACAAATGGCCGTATACGAGCATCAGCTTCACGGCGGTTTGGCCAGCTCGGCTTACTTTTAAATGATGAGCCTTGACCTACTACAGGTCTCTCCCTATTGTTGAGATGCACCGAGTGGGCTGAATCTGGGAACAAGCAGTACTGTTCTGACAGATATGGAAAGACATTAAATGATATTTAAGACCTAGGTTCACACTGTCCTTCTCGTACTGATGGAAACAACACTGCATGGTGACACAGCTAAAAACATCATCCCACCAGCCTGCCCTTTTACATTGCATTCATTCACATGGAAACTTATCAGCCATAAAAGAGCCATCCTTTGCACATTTAACCTCAAGGATGTTCGGATCTTTATATTTAATCACAGGGGCTGCGACTTTTCCCATGCTTTGACTCATTTTCTTTTTTTGTTACATACATGGGCCGTTACATGAAGCCTTTCTCCCACGTACCCGTCCCAGTAATGTGATCCCTGTCACTAAGTGCTGTCTGTCCAATGAATGTTCCCGTTATATAGAGCGTGGAGCCTTGAGAACATAACTGCTCCCTGGGGAAACTCTGGAATAGATCGTGTGATGGGTGTTAGGAAGAGCTGAATCAGCACTGACCTGACCCCCTCCCCCCCCAACACCGCACTGCCAACCCCACTGCCTTTCTTTCTTATCACCCCATCACTTTTCTCTCCATCGTTTTTAATAGTATGCCCTTTATCAAGACTATCCCTCTGGGAAACTGAAAGAAGAGACAGATTCTGAGATTGTGTCTGAGGGAGGGCTGATTCAGGCAGAAACCAGAGAGAACTGCTGTAAAAAAAACAAAAAACAAAACGGCATTGTTGAAAAATTAAATAACAATGCAATCAATAAATTCTAGAAATATGTGCATGCAAGTAAAATAGTTGCCTTTCTTGCTCGCTGTTCTCTCTGAATCTGATACTTTAAATCTTGTCAACACCTTACAAAGAAAAGACATACTGTTTACATTTCTATGTGCAATCATTTGTGCTTGCATGTGTCAACAGACCCATAGCACTCAATCTTTGTTTCCTGTAAACATAACTGAGATGCAGGGAAACAGGTACTTCACAGCATCATTGTCTGTCACTTTTTCAACAGAGGAGACTCAAGCATGTTTACACATAGGCCGGAATTCCGTTTTTTTAATGGTATAATGATTTGTGACAAGACCAAACCATAAAAAAACAGGTCATAAAAATGTAACCTTTTTTCAAGTGAAAGAAATACTTTCCTCTACATCGTGGTAACTCCAGTGTTTGGCAAGTTCAATTACATTCAAATAACTTACTCTGACCCCAAGGGGCAATTAAAAGGTACAAAGACTAGTACATAAAGGACAATTCACAGATACTGTATACATTTGAATAAATCGATAATTAAATGCTGTTAAAACAGGGAGTAAAAATGCATTTGTTGGGGATTCTCAGCTCCAGGTTCGTGCATGTGGTGATTTTGCATTTATGGCAGCAGGACGGATCATGTATGACTGACTCAATATAAACTAGCTTTGAAGGCCAGTGTTTATTTTAATGACAAGTCACTCAGTGCAACAATGTGGTTAATCTTTGTTGTTGTT
This sequence comes from Etheostoma cragini, assembly GCF_013103735.1. Classification (NCBI taxonomy): domain Eukaryota; kingdom Metazoa; phylum Chordata; class Actinopteri; order Perciformes; family Percidae; genus Etheostoma; species Etheostoma cragini. Next base: position 16,528,976 of record NC_048422.1, read on the forward strand.
TGTTTTTGTCTTTAATGTCATTTTTAATAATAATATCCCCAGTATTTTCCTTTAAACAATTAATATTAAATCATATTCTTGGATATTAACCAATGGGTAAAGGTACATAAACATTTGAGTCAGAGTTCACTGCAGAACAGTTGTTCCCTATATCTCTTTCAGTGTGCAGATGGAGATGGATGGTCCTATCTTGTGATCTAAGAATACATGGCAGGCATATACAGCTGGCATTTCTAGGTTTTGGAGTCTATTGTCATGGATTACACAAACAACAACTCACTGACTGCTTTTTATTTATACCTTTTTTCAAGATAATATTACAAAGCACTTAATTCAGATAAATAACAATTAAGCTTCATTGGTGTTTTGCCTCTAAAGGCAAATATAATGTGGAGTGGGAACGAACGCATACTAAATCTGATTGCCACTGCAAAGCAGAAAGAGGTTATTAGAAGCGCGTTTAACAGTGCAGAATTAATGGGGTGAAGTATGAAGCATTCATCTCAGTGTTTCACTTTACTGCCTTATCTAAATAGTAAAATACACTGAAGGGGCCAATTTGTTCTGACAGTACATGTGCACGGACACCTGCATGGTATAAATCAGGGCACAGAGCTGCCCCTCCCTGGCAGCTGGGGGTGAGAAAGAAAGAGGGAGGGTCCTTCTTCTCTGGTTTGCTTCTTTGGCCCTCTGATGTCTGCGGCGTCTGGTTTCACCAAAACACTGCTGACATACGTTGACAATGGGAGCGTTGGGGATGTTGCAGAAGGCCATAACACCAGTGTGTGTGTGTGTGTGTGTGTGTGTGTGTGTGTGTGTGTGTGTGTGTGTGTGTGTGTCTATGCATAAATAGACAGTAAACCGTTTTCTATCTTCAGTTTTGACTGGCAACAGGAGCCTTGCTGATAACATCTATTTTGGAGCCATGTAGTTCAGGGCAGCTCCACACTTGTGTTGTTATTTTCTGTTTTAACTCTGTTTCTAATGATAGCCGGATTATCCAGCCCTTATTTTATTTAAATCTTGACTGTTGATGCCCTCTTTTCAAACTCGGCAAATCTGCATCTTGCATCCGTGTTTAGATGCAGTGGGTTGATTTGAAATCAAAGTAAAAAAACATCAGTAATCCTGCAGTGTTGAAATCTTCTTATCCAGGTAGGCAAACGTACATGCATGCATATACCCACATTCCCTTTTCCAAAAAACTACATCTGTGTGTGTGTGTGTGTGTGTGTGTGTGTGTGTGTGTGTGTGTGTGTGTGTGTGTGTGTGTGTGTCCTTGCGTAATCCTTTCCAACATGTCTGGACATGTCTCAAAGGAATTTGAGTTATGTATTGTGATGGACAGACGAGGCTTTTTCGACCCTTCGTGCACAGACTATACACACATAGTCCAAAAGGCCTTGCCCCAAGCCCATCCACCACCACTACACTCACCAGCACCACCTTAAGCGTGGGAAAACCACACTGGAATGTCTTTAAGAGACACCGCAGCTCAAATAAACAAGCTTCCTCTTCTACAGGTATGTGCTGTAGCAGATAACGGGGGTATATCGGCACACATGTGCCTTTGTCTGTACATTGAGCCTATCCTCATCAGTGAGCAGTGAGTACACATAGTAAGAGGCGGTAATCAGTACCAATTATCCTCAAACACGTAGAGAGTCAAGAGGAGCATTCCTCCCCAGCACGACAACCGCTCAAGTCAGGCTTGATTAATCTAAATGTCTGTCTGAAGCTGCACGGGAAATTAGTGGGACTTAATGTACAAAGACTGAATTATGTTTGTTATAAAAGGCATAACTTTGAATAATGTTGATAACATTGGGGTGATGTTTGAATTACCTTCAAGAAAATAATGAAGTTGGTTATTGCATCAATCATAAACATGCGTCACTCAGGAAGGAAACATAATTAATTCAGTCATTGCTGTCTTTGACAGCAAGCTTTACAATGCTTTAGTTGGGACTTGGCCATAGAAAGCCAGTGTCTTTTCACCAAGGGCAAAACACCCGTTTTCCCACTGTGGATCCTCAAACACACTGACACGCAAACACTTCATTTTCCTCACCAGTTGAAAGCAAACAGTGAGTGGACAGCTTTTGGCTGTGTCTCAGTGGGTTTAGCTGTTTTGAATATTGGTTCTGTCATGGGAACAACATGGCCTACATACCCAGTGTGCAATGGGTGGGTTATCTCCCTTACTGGTGGTCGGCAAGTTAAAGGTCAATGCTTGCTTGACCTCAACAATGCCAGAGTGAGTTTTATGTCGGCTGTCACTTTCACTCTTATACATGTCTTCTGGTTGAACCTGCAAGTGGTATTTGTTACCCTGTAATCCACAAGTCCCTGATTTCCAAAGAGTAGAGGTGCGCACACACACACACACACACACACACACACACACAGAAGGGTATACAGTACATTTTTTGGGGATGCCAATTCTTTCAAATCGCCACTTATCTTTCCACTGAACTCTCTCTGACTAACATAAACAGTCATAGTTTCTATTAAGGCATTGCCCCAGCCATTTCTCTAACCAGCTGTGTGGCATGGTTTCACCAGAAATAGACAACACCTACATTTTGGCCTTTCCAAAATGATACGGTGTAGCCTGGTAGCAAGGAGAAAGAGCACATGTGTTTTTTGAGAGAGAGAGAGAGAAGGTTGGTGAGGTCTTTAAAGAGGGTGTAGTTTACCCTTATCCCTTTCCGCCTCTGTGTCTGAGTGTATGATGCATTGAGAGGTGTTTCATTTGTTGTAATGATTGGAAGGGGTCCAACAGAAAAAGTGAGCTGGAATGTGTGTAATTCTTAGTGTTACCCTGGTGTGACACACAGGAGCAGTAACACTTCTCACGTCCTGGTTGTATGCATGAAAAGCGTCTGCATCCGGAGAAAGATGCAGAAGGAAATGGAAAGGGAAACCTGATGATGCGATCAGAAAGCCATCATAACCACTTAATATATTACTTACATTAGTGCTGGAAGAAGTAAATCAGACACTTTACTTGTGCAACAATGTTTTTCGAGTTTCAAAGTAGTCAAATGGGTCTATTGTTATGTATGACATTATTATTCTTAATACTGATGCACCAATGTGTAAGCAGCATTTCACTTAGAGCAGGTCGAGGTGGATCTGGTTTTACGGTAACTGTATATTTAGGTAGTTTTCTCCTATGGTTCCCAATCTAAGGGTCAAGCCCCGGCTAAGTGTCTCAAGATAAATCTGAGTTATTAACGTCAGGACGACGATACCGTGCTCCTTTGTTTAAAAAAAACAGATCCAAGCTCTCCTTTGTTCCTCAGGCCATTAAACTCCTTAATAATGAAGGTCCTGTCCAATGATATATATATTTTGTGTATCTATTTTATTCTCTTCTT
>NC_048422.1:16532479-16612259 GCF_013103735.1 Etheostoma cragini
TTGTATACCATGTGATGTGATGTGATCTGCAACCTAATTTCCCTATGGGGACAATAAACATGAACTAACTAACTAAAAATGACCCACGTGAGAAGTTCAGAGGGGGATTTCCTCTTTTGGTGAAACCTTTCTTTATAACTCAAAGACATCTGAAACATAAAGTGGAGCCCAACAAGTCACTGCTTTTCAGTAAGGGGTCACAAACCAAAAAAGTTGATGACCACTGATTTCATTTTATATTGTATTTTATAAATCATATTCTTCAGTGTTTATGTAAAATCCTAATCTGAAAATTAACTAGTAAATATAGCTGCCAAATAAATGCAGTGGAGTAAAAGGTAAAAGCTTTTCCCTTGAAATGGAGAAGTATAAGCCACTCAGGTGCAGGAATTAAGATTTGAATATTACATTATTTGAATATTATGTAATTAGTTACTTTCCTCCCAAAACTCCATAAATAGCAACTGTGAGAATCCAAATCAATAAACGTTTCCATTTCACTTATTGAAGATTCAGTGGTAGACGTTTTAGTGATACCTTTAACCTTTTTTTGGAAATCATTCTGTGCGACTTTCTTTAGTATAATACATAATTATCATTCAGACCTCCTCTGTGTAATCAAAGAGAGAACACTTGGGCAGAGTCAGTGGTGTTTAAACTAAGCCATCATTTGGTACGCACGTAAACAGAGACTAAAATAATCTGTTTATAACATGACTACTAATTTACCACAGAGTGACGCCAAACACACGACTCCCTGCATCGTTGTGTGGTCAGGCTCACACACACCAGCACACTCGGTTGAGGATGCCATAGATAGAATTCTGTGTGTGCGTGTGCATGTGTGCGTGCACGCTTGTGTGTTGAATGGACTACGGAAAGGTCTTGAGGGTGACAGGTTTTTGCCTCCAGACCCAGAGGCAGCCAATGTCCCACTTACATCTAGTTTCCTGAGGCGGAGAACAACAATCTGACTTAGTGGCTGACCTTCTGACGTGTTGTAGAGACCACATTGTCCCAACGTTACAGTCACAGGGAACGGTACACTTCAGACTTTTTCCACTTTAGAACCTTTCTGGGTAAAACTTGTGTCAGTGAGAGAATTTGCAGCATTGGGAAGTGGTATGTCATTCAGACTATAATATTAATACAGCTGATAGCAGATCAATGATGATGCACAATCCAACATTGACATTTTACAGTCACAAACACAATATTTTGCCAAATTAAACTACAAAGCCCCTTAACAGTTTGCCAATAATTTAAAATATGCTATAATTCCAATTAATGGAGAATTACACAAAGTGGCTTGAAAGCAGCATTAACTTGGTCACTTGACATATTATCACATACTGAAGTTGTTAATGAAAGTGTCATTTCGCAAATTTAAAAAACATTACTGCACACTTAAATATGTGATAGGGGCGTCGGAAGAAAGCCCAACTTGGACAAAAATTCAGGTACCTGATAAAAGTTAAACAGACGGAAATGTCGTAAATTAATAAATATTTCAACAGTAAGTCAGACAGTTTGTGGGAGTTTCTAAATGTATTTAGGTTTTCACTGCTAACAGCTCCCTGCTGTGTCTGAAAGCAACAATGATGAGAGAGGTGAAGGTTAACAAACTATTAAAGCTAGGGGCCATAATACCAAAACGATGAGTTGAAGAAGGTAAAACACTCTGAAGTGATCCATTGTCAATGTAAAAATATTGATTGGTTCAGCTTTAACCAGAAGCACCAAAACCTTTTTTTCTAATGCATATTTTGTTGTAGAGAGTGGGATGATTAAACCCTGTCAGGCAAACAGCCCAATACAGTCTGACAGTTATGCAGCACTGTTATGTGTGCACATGTGATGTTGTTGTCATAAATACAGTTGGGCAATGATTGTTGGCTGTGATAGAAAAATAGTTCTGGTTTATCCTGGTGGTCTTCTTCGGGACTGGCCTGCCTTTTGCATCTTCCTCAGCTGAAAACCATTGTGGGCTACTCTCCACAGCACACCCTCTAGGTTTTCTCACACACATATACATAATGCATAGTCAGCCCTTCTGTTCATGCGGTCAGCCCTAGAATGGCTGTTTTTCTTCTTTGTCAAAACACTCAGCTAGAGATAAAGCCTGGCTTGATGCAGTGACTGTCAGAAAAGATTGAAATACGGCATTGTGTTATGATCACATTATTATAATCTAGAGCACTCATTGAAGTAATTATGAAGGAAGTCTGAAATAGCAAATGAGCAAGTCAGAGATTTAACACTTTATATTTGTTCGTTTCAGAAAAGACACTTTATTGTCTTAGAAAACGTTATGGTCATTAAAATGTGTTTGAGGCTTAATTCATCTCTTTAGGTAAAGAGATTTTATTTTGAAAAAAAAGCTTAGTCTGACCAATGCTTGTGAAGGGATTAATTATTTATATGCGTGTGGCTATAGCTCAGGAATAGTGTTTGCTCATTGACACATTCACTTTAGGTATCCAAAATCAATGTTAATGCAAGCCAGATCAATACAACTATTGACTGTCTGATGAAACTACTTGCAGTGGTTTTATTCGGCTGGATGTGGCCAAGAGAGGGGGGGTAGGGGTGGGATAACTTGAAGGAACTGATCTGGAACCCCTTTTGACCTTTGCAGTCATTGTGAAGGCAGCACTTCTGTTTTCATATAAACATGGAGTTAAAACAAGTAAGTCTTTGTGTAACCAATTTCTTTGTGTCTTCTGAGGAAGAATGATCACCAGACTCATGGCAGCAAGAGAAAATGAACAAAGCATCATCACGCTGTGTGTCTTTTTGTTTACAGCTGAAACGTTGTTACTGTCAGTCTTCTTCTGGGAAGTTAATCCCAACAGGAATTGCCTTTTGTGTTTGTGTAAAGAATCTAAAGTAGAAATAAACACAACTAGGTGAAGTCTTTTAAACAGCTGTAACTTTATATGACTCCGAAGCAATTTAGAGTTGGATTCTGTTAAAAGCAGTGTTGCTGGGGATGAACGTTTGAATGTGACAGGTCACCAGGTTTGGGATAGACGTTGATGTAAACAAATCTCTGTGACATTGTTTACCTCACTTTGGCTTTCAGAGCAGATAAACAGGGGTCTGATGACATTTTTTACTTAATCAAAGTGGTGGAAGAAGGACTCACATCTTTCACTTTACTAAAAGTACCAATACCACAATGTAAGAACACCTAAATACAACTTAAAGTCCTGCATTCTTATGTTATTTAAGTAAAAGTGTTATTAGTAAAATGTACTTAAACTAACAACTTTGTTCTGCAGTGAAATGGCCACTGTGACTGATACATTATTATATCACATTGATGATTGATGCATGACGGCAGAAGCAGTATTTTACTGTTGAAGCTGGTCGACGTGGAGCTGGTTTCAAAGTGGATATATGTAACTTTTAGTTTGTGTTGATTCCAGCGGATGCTTTGGACAAAGCGGCATTGTTTTTACCACAACTGCTGTAATAAAGGTCTTTTCTTCACAGTGCTGTATTGCCTCACTTGATCACTGAGTTACCGTTACCAGGAGGTCATATAGAATGTGATGAATGTTTTGCTCAGACAGAAAATCATTCATTTACAATTAGAGAATATGTTACAGATGCATCATTGTATTTCAAGTGTTGCATATGGTACCTTAGCCTACTTTTTGATGTATTGTGAGATAAACCGGTTATCACTGTCATTGTGTCAGGATTCAAGCATTAACAGTTTGTTGTAGTAACCAAAAATAATAATAACTTAGATTTATATAGTACATTTCATGAAACCCAAGGACGCTTTACACAAGTACAAGGGGACAAAAAGAAAACAGTAGGCCAACACAAACCCGGACTGAAAAAAAATAAAAACTGGGCAATAAATTGAACTGGGACGTGATTTAATATAGACCACTGACGTGCAACCACATTGCACATTGTAAAGCTGTTGTCAATGAAATAGATGTATAACATACCTGAGGGCCAATTCAAAACACACCTTAATACCTTAAATGCATTAATAAAACTACATAAAAGTATTGTTATTTTTACTGTTAATACTTGTTTGCTGTTATATCCAGCAGTTTCTGTTCAGTGGTTCTCAACCTAGCTATCAGGCCTTTCCAAATGGTCAGAAGACAAATCTGATCATTTGTAATTCTTCTATTTTTTATGGTTTTCAAAATTGTATTTGAAAATTATTCATGAAAGCATTTAAGAAGTTCTCATTGGAGAAAATGCTCAACTCTAAAACATGACTATGGGAGCCCCAGCTAAGACACTATTTTAAAAGGGCCACAAGCCAAATGGTTGGAAACCACTGGTTTAATTAAAACTCTGCGTTTTATTTAGGGAGAAAAGTTAGTTAGGGAACTAAAGAAATGTGCGATACATGTTGTCATGTGCTGTAAATGCATTTACTGTAAGTCCTGTTCTTGTCAAAAACTCACCCGTCATTGACATTACAGTTCAACTTTGAAAAATACTTGTAGTGCATAAGTAAGCAGTTTAGGAAGATTAGGGTTTCAAGCTATAATTAAAAGCTGTTTGAATGAATGATTCACAAGAGTCCAAGAATGCGTGGAAGACAAAATCAGCTGCAGCTGTAAAACAATACTGAATAAAGCACTCAAAGCCACATTTGGTCTGTTTATCTTTCGTCTAGAGATTTGAGATATTTCTTCCCAAACATATTTTTATTGTTCAAATAACTGAATCCATGGCCCTGACCATGACCTTCTGCTTGACTCATAGAAGTTTATATTACTTGGAAAGTAATTTACTGCAGAGCAAAGAGAGAGCCACACACGTACACACAAATAATGGATCTGCACAGTAATTCAGTTTGATTAATGGGCTGGTATACTGCATAATGCTCACCATACCAAGGAATTTGCTCTGTTGCTACACCACAACATGCAGACCAGGCCAGCAGAGTTCCATGCGCCTTATTCCTGTTTCATCTGTCCTGTGTTTTGTGTCGGTTGACTTTTCTGTGTGTCATAGATTACATTTTAAGGGGAATTCCACATGACTTTGGCACTTGAACAACACCTGAACAACAGTGTGATCAGAACAGATGTGTAGCCTCTGCACGATTACTCATTCTGTCTTTATGTCATCTTTCATGAGATGTCTTCACATTTTCTTCTTCAAAATCAAAAAAACTTTAGTGCAAAAACTTATGTTTTCCTTTTTTTCTAGTCTATCACATTCAATCTAAAAGACAATAAGGCACTTCTGACAGCTATAGTCTGGTGAACAATGACCACAATAAGACTTTATTTAACACAATTGTATGGTCCTATTCTGCACTGGGAATGCAAACTAAAACATCTAATTTAAAGCTGCGTTAATCAATATTGTATATCAACAATGGATTATAAGTAAGTAAAAGGGGTCTCTTGTGACAAAACCTACATATAATTATGACCTGACTGTGCAGTCCTTTTTCAGCTCTCTTTACCACTCTCATTAGCATCATGGTTTCCAGATGCAGCATTTTTAAGTAAAAAAAGCTCAAACAAAATCCACTATAAGTTTCCATTAGCCCAGGGCCAGACGGCAGACAGACAAAGTTACAAACTAGCTGGTAAACACAGCTGAGATTTAGCAACTTAGGAGCCCTATATGTCCATCAAGAGTTGGTGGAGACAAAAATAAAGCTAAAACAAGAGTGTATATTGGACTTAAATTATATTCATCAGGTAGACAAACACTTTAAATACATTCTGATGTTGCAATGTGACTGCCAGATGTGTAAATTGTAGTATAGTGTAAATAAGATGGAAATGATCTGCAGTTGTCTGAAGAAAGTAAGGAAGTCAACTTAAAGGCTCTTGAATTGCTTGAGTTTGTTTAATCTAGAAAATAACCTATATTAATATTTGGATGGATGGATGGATGGATTCAAGTGATGTTTTCCTATTTATGGACACTTACATGACACACACACCCACACACACACACACACACACACACACACACATTGTATTAATTAGATGAATACGTTCTTTTACAATATTAAATATAATCTCTTTCACTCATGTTTTCAGATAACATTCTAGAAGATTCTCACCCAATCCCTTATTTTGTTGATTGGTCTGGCATAACTCACATAACACATAACATCAACATTTGTCCCCACACACACCCACAGCCGTGACCTTCAATTGTTTCACACAAATAACAGGAGCTGTTCCTAGACCAGCAAACTCTCCATGTAAAGATTCATTAGAAACACCAAACACAACTCAGATTGTTGTTCTCCGCCTCAGCCAACTTCATTTGGCTTCATCCCTGCCTGACTTTCGCTGTGAAGACAGCACTGTTGGGTTTGAACTGCAGGGGTAACACACAGGGGACAGGCTTGGGGAACACAGACGTAATTGAATAAAGATTCCAGTTGATCTGAAAGACCCAGTTTTAGCCTCTGTGTCTTAAAGGTGGGCCCCAGAAATCCAAAGAATGAGAGGCTGCCCCTGTGCAGTCGGTGCTGCGGACACAGTTTAATCCTGCGCTACTGGAAGAGAATACTGATGAGGGGTGTGTGTGTGTGTGTGTGTGTGTGTGTGTGTGTGTGTGTGTGTGTGTGTGTGTGTGTGTGTGTGTGTGTGTGTGTGTGTGTGTGTGTTGTGTGAGCCTTGACCCTGATGGGCTGGACCCCCGGTCTTATAATACATTTATGGGATGTGTCACAATGTAGCTGGGCGATATCTAAAAGGATAGCTCTTGTAATAATGTACAGCTTCAGTGACGACATAGCCTAGTTTACAAGTCAGAGGTTTCTACAAGCTGATACACATCTCAGCACTCTGTCGGCTACCAATACAAATACAGGAGTGGTCGCGGGTGGAGTTTTAAATACATGGTTACATCATCACCGGGCCATGTTAGGTATTGTGCCTCTTCTATGTTATCAGTTCATGTTCATTATGGCTTTAGAATCACGTCATTATGGATTGTGTAGTAAAGGTCGCCAAAAGGTGAACACCATTTTTTTTTACTATTCCACACCTCAGTTAAACCCAAAGTTCAGTGTCTTTAGCTCTTTCATTCTTTCTTTCCTTTTTTTTCAACTTTATCACCTTCTTTTCTCTTTGACAATCTTCTGAATGCATTTATCTTCTGATTGAACTTTTTAACATGAGAACAGGAGAAATATATATATATATATATATATATATATATATATATATTTCTCTTGTTCTCATATATATACACATACAATATATATGTTTTAACTGATTATTAGACTGTTGCTATTAAAATGTTATGGGAACAGACAACATAGTGATGCATTGAGTTGATGGCTGACTGCTTCCATCTAGTGGCTATAACTTCACATTACAGCTTCTTAAAAGCTCTTGAAATACCCTCACGCATTGTACTGGTTGTACTGGTTTGACTAACGTATCATTTACTATTATTTAACATTTGAGTGTAAGAGCAGCTGATTTCAATTCACAAACATGAATGTTTTAACTGTTATATGCAAATAGCAGGTGCTCATTCCAACTAATATATGCGTTAGTTTGATTGTTCTGATTATTTAATCTTGGTGACACCAAATGGCATAATTACTGCTTTACATGCCAGAACAAGTTTAGTTTCATAGAGAGGATACCACAAGATTTTGGCTGCAGCTGCTCATTAGAAGGTGGATATAATATGTATGAGGGCATTCATTTTTATTTTTGTAAAGGTTAATGTATTGTATAAATGTAAAAAAAAGAATTGGTTAAAAATTGTATTTTTGGTTGCTAAATCCAGCCATGTAGTAGTGAAAAGGCTTGTCGTAGAAAACAAATGAGGATGGATGTTTCTGTGTCTCAATAGTTGCAGGAGGAGCTACTATGGTGCAAATAGATCCTGCTATCACAGAAAAATAATATTAGATCTAATTTAATTGTATATAAGGGTCAAATGTTAAAAAACTAATTTGAAGCTACCACCAGGTGTGATGCTGACCAGAACACTAGCTGACTATCTTGCACATGTGAAGGCTGTTAAAAAATCAATTTTTTCACTTTATCAAATTATACAAACAACCTTGCAGCTTCTGTCAATGTTTCATATTTTTGTTTTATTGAAATACAATAATTAAATAGAATTGTTGCAGTGACTGATATGATGCTAAATAGAGATCTTCAGGAGTTTGAAAGGATCACTGCAGCTCCACCCTCCTCTACACATTTTGAATCTGTTTTTCGGGTTTTCATGTGTATGTTATTGCAAATAACATGAATAGTAGTGAACTGATTGTTGTGTCAGCACTTCCTTTAAGTGTCTGTGTATTGTGACCTAATGTGAGACTACAGACTATGTGATGATTACCATATGTTGTGTGTTTTTTTAGTGATGATACACTACCTTTGTAGCTTCTCTGAATGATTGTTTTTTGCATTCCACTAACGTTTGCATGCCTTTAAAAAGCTTGGAGATAAAGTAGCCGAAAAAAATGCTTGTTAAAATGCTATAAGGGCAGTCCCGATCAACAGTAGGGTGACGATTTTTCACCATAAATGTGGCTCTTTTCTTTAATTGTACAAACTATAGTTGGTAGGTGTAAACTGTATAAATCAATGAATGAGAGGCGTAGGTGTATGGGTGGAGGGAATAGAACAAAAGCATTCAAACAAACAATTTCTTTGGAATTCTTTTATATATCATATAGGCTACCACAATCAATTGGAAACACCTCAACATCACATTTATGTGTCAAATTATTAATTATGTCTTAGGGTTGAAGAGTAATAAAAGGATTGCAGTGCAGGGATTATTATTCATTTTGTTAATAAAAAGTTAGCAACTATTACATTATGTGATGCATATTAGCTAGATTAGCAGATATTGATTGGAAGTGTTGTTTGCACCTGCTTTGTGTATATTGTTTGCACATACAGTGTGTGTGTGTGTGTGTACATATATATATGGTAGGCTATGTTTCATTTACCTTTGCATTTTTGAATATTCAATATCAATTATATTAAGACTCACTTTATCATGACATCTGTCACCAAATGCTCTTTGCAGGGGATCATTAAAGGGAGATCTTTATTAACTTAGAGTATATAACAGCTCATTCTGTGTAAGATTTACACTTGCCTTGAGAACAAGCTCTCTCCTCAAAAACCATGGAAACATTAACGCTGAACAATCATGAAAAAGAAAAATATGTAAAATATGTAACCAACATAGTAATCATTTTGATTTATAGGCCTATGGCGTATTTCATTAAACCCAAGGATGCTTTACACAAGCACAGGGGGGACAAAATAACACACACACACACACACGGACTAAGAGGAATAACAAGTCCACGCTAAATGGAAGGGGGACGTAATTTAATGTCGGCTACTGACATAGGCTACGACCACATCACACATTGTAAAGTAATTTTATAAATGAAATAGACATATTAGTTTTGAATCATTTACAATCCTGTAACTGTCTCCATCTGTTGCTAGCCTGACCGAGTGCGACTTGGGTTTCGCGTGCGTCTTTCACCTTACCTTTCAGCTTTCAGTTGTTCTTTGTTTATTTCCTTTTTCGGGGATGGCCCTGCCCCAGTATCAGCCATAACTGCAGCAAATAACTACTAAAACTAAAATTTGAAATCTCTCTCTTTTCTGGTGTTACGCCAAAATCTGTTACCCATCAGAATGTGTGCTCTGTAACATGGTCTACTTGCCGTAAATCCTTTTGGGACTTTGCGGTAAAAATTGAACTTGGGCAACTGCATCAATAAAAACTATATAAAAAAAGTGTTATTTTCACTGTTGGTCTTGTTTGCTTTTGCATGTAATTTATGATCATCAGATCAAAAATTACACAGTTTCAGAGACATTTAAAAGTTACATATAGTCACTTTAGAGAACATCGACAATACCATGTTAATCAAAACATTATATAATATTAATCTCATAACATTTATGTAAAATATAACTACATGCAGGCTCCACTTGTTAAAGATACAGGTATTTTTTTGTACCAATACTGACCAGTGATTGGTTGGCCGGCTCTCACTCCTCCAATCACTAAGCCGCTCTGGCTCCGCCTGCCACATCACTTGCATAGCGGAACACGGAACAGGAATTCCTGCTATGCGCCGGTGACCGCGATCTGGTGTTCCAGATCTGTTGCCTGGCGACGAGTGGCGATCAACTAACCAGCTGTGAACAACTTGGCGGCAGTTTATCCGAAGACACACAGCTGTTTGGGTCATTGTCAGACGTTACTGGCGGTGGAGGAAGCCCTGATGCTCTGAGTTGGATCCGTGCCTTTTCTCCACTCTTCACAGGGATTAACTAGACTAGCTTCCTCTTGCTAAGGGGTTTTACAGATACGATTATGGATTTGTTCGGGGTGTTGCATTTGGACGAGCTGTCCCACGGACTGGCAAACTTGTCAATGTTTCCATACTTTGACATGGCGCACTACATCGTGTCAATCATGGCTCTGAGGGAGCAGCCAGGTAAGTGGCTGTCTGGCGCAGCAAAAGTTCATGAACATTGTAACAGGACACGTGTCACCTAGTTGGCTTAGGGCAACTTTGACAAGAGACATAACGTTATCCTGGTAACGTTAGTTAGCTAGATCTCCATCAAAATACCACGCAGCCTCACGGGATGTTGTAATGTAACTTGAAAACACAAACATTTACCTTATTGGTTGGCTAATGAATTTAAAATTAAAAAAAACTACAATCTCTTTAAAAAAAAAGTATAAATCCCAACACCTCTTTTGTCTGATTGTGTTCTTTTCTGGTGATGAGTTCATCAAATAAAATGTTTACATTCAAACTGTCATCCTCACCAATTTAACTTTTGTGGCTTGACAGTTAGCGTCACTGTGAAGAATGGATTTGATATGGATGACTCATAATAGCCCTATTTTATATATTATTATCCGTTTAATAACATATACTGAGAGGATCTATTTACATAAATCCAACTGAGCTAACTAGCTATGTTATGTCCCTGAGATAGTGTCTACAGGGACAGGTGGACTTTAACTGCGTAGTGAGTCCATGTTCCACATACACAAACATAGAAGAACACACACACACACACACATGAACAGTCCATTGTAGTCCCTCTGCTGTAATTCTACAGTCTATTTTGGGACTTGCCTTTCAAAGCATCTGAGCTGCTGTGACCTTTAACCCCTCGTCCTTTGCTCTCATCTATCTATCTACGTAATTAGACAAAGAGTCAAAATATGGACAAACAACATGCTAGACATCAGCATACACAACATGCAGTCCTTATTACAGAGACAATAGCAAAAGCATGCTTTCAATCTCAGGACCATTTCAAAAGAAATTCAGTAAAACAGGAATAAAAGTCAAGACACAAAAAACACTTGGGGAGCCAGCTCAAGTTCTTATTTTCCCCAAAAAGGAAAGGAATGCCCTTAACCCAGTTAACAATTCCCTTTCTTTTCTTTTTCCTGTGTCATAACCAAAACAGTTCAGTTGTTGCTGCTGCAACCTGATCCAAAACAGTCAGTTAAGCCTTAACCAGGACAGCATATCTCCTTCCATACACACAGACATTTATGATCTAACCTTGTAAGCAATAAATGGCACCTTGCTCGTGAAACTTGATAACTAGATAAGAAAACAAGTGGCTTATCTCTGGTTATTTATTTTTTTAGTCAAGTCCCCACAGACTGAGCTACCACCGCCCCCGTACTTAAATGTCAATCAGTGGTTCTCTCTTCAAGACCAAAAATAACCAGTGATAATCCACTATTTTTCCCATCTATTTACGTATCTATTTCTGAAGAGAGAAGGGATGTCTGTTGATGTGTTAGATAAATGCTGCTGTAGATATCTGGATCAATGTTTGTATTGTGGATTATGTGTCATTAAATATGCCTGTACTGTACAACAAATTGCCTCTCGGAGACATTAAGGTTTTCTAAGCCTAAGTGTCTTATTTACAAGGTTAAATCACACGCATTTGTATTGAAGGAGATATGCTGTCCAGGTTCAGGTTTAAATGACTGTTTCTCATCCGGTTGCAGCTGCAACAACTGAACTGTTTCTCAATCTACAAGACTTGTTTCAATATCACCTTCATTCTAGATTTATATGCATGTAAATTCCCATGTACAGACTTCACAGTCAAAACTGATCTCAGATTAGAACAATTGCATTTTGTTTATGGCTTTGAAGAGAGAACTATTTCCAAAAAGGGAACTGTGTTTGGTTTGTTTTCATTTCTAGGATAACTGAAGAGAAACCCACTCTGTATCTTCTCATTAGAGATGATAAAAAGAGCAAGAGAGGAAAAAAAGGAATTGGAAATACAACCAGTATGACATGTTACAGCTGTGATAAACTTGGCTTGTATTCCTCAAATTTGACTTGTAAATAAATGTGTCTCCTTCACATGCAAACCAGGAAACAGGATGTTGATCTGGTGTAGCCCAGCATGTCAGAGTACTCCAACCAGTGTATTATATTTCAGTGTAAAGTGAAGCAAATTATAGTTTTTATATCTAAAAACTGAATATGTCCTGTATTGAAATTATGGTTTGAAAAAAAATGACCACCTGTTAAATGAAAAATCAGTGTTGTTTAAGTTTTTGCTTGGCCAGTTAGGCGTAGACACTGTCTGCAGCCGTTTGTTTTGCTCTGGAACTAAAAGTGATGACATAACAACCCTATTTACTATGTAAGCAGTGTGCTGCGTATGTGAACAGAGTGCTACTACTGCAAGACCAAACACAGTAATACTGAACATTTCTGTCTCATGCAGGCTGAGGCTCTCGCATGAGGAAAGGATATGTAGGACAGTCAGGATGGTGGCATATTTTATAACTGCTGTTTTCTTGTCTGACAACTTGGTTTATTTGTTTTATTCAAACTTCCTCCTCTTCTAACTGTCGTATCTAGTTTTGAACCACAAATGTTCATTACACCAGACTTCATGTACACACAAAAAAAAAGTTTGGTTGTGTCACTGTTGCAAAACTCATATCACACACAAAAACTGGTAAAATGTGTTAATAGTGACAGTACTTTGATGCTGCAGTTTCGCTGCCACACTGTACGTCTTGCTATCGTTCCAGTTACCTTGATCGTATGAATACCTGTAGCCTAGCAACCTGTGCCGACGATGATGCGGCACTAAATCTGAGTTCTTTGCAATCAGTTTTGAGCAGTAGCGTTAGCTTAGCTCAATGAACCTCCAAGTATTTTGGCTAACACTGGTATAAGCAGTATGAAAATGTTTGCTAGTGTCTGACAGCAATTTACTGCCGAACTGAGTGGCAATTTGAAGGACGTAACATTCAAGTAGTTTGTTTACTAGAGGGTTCATTTGTTTTCGGGGTGACAAGATGGTAAATGGCAGAGTTAGCCTCGAACAACAAAAACTACGCCGGTATGGCAGCATTTTGGATTTGAAGCCAGTGAAAGAGAGACGAGCGTGTATGAACACTCCCGGTGTGAAGTCATGGCTTAGAGTTACAATACCGCAACCAAGTGGACTGAGGTTGTTACACTCTCATTATGGGCTCTTCCATCTCACTTGGTAGCTGCAGAACAAAAAGTGCAACACCTAGTCAAATTTGGTTAATGGGTCTGATCCGGTGTTTGGCCTAATATAAAAACCAGTTTCCAGAACATTTTTTACACTGGCCCGAGCCTCGCCAATGGGGAGAGTTGAAGGGAGAGACACTGTGATGTAAGAAGAGACAAGTGCATACCGGTGTTCTATTAACAACGGGAAGGTATTTACTTTATTTTGGCCTGCTCTCCAACACTGTCAGTAGTTTGAGCAGCAGCAGTGGCTGATAGTTTTGAGACTATTAAGGAACTTTACTGGGACTTAGGCCTACACTTCTCGAGGATATTATTGTCACCTCTATTAATCCAATTAAAAATCAAAAAGCGCTCCTTATAACTCCACAAGTTGTCTGAGAAATAATCCAGTGAAAGTTGTCTGTACTTTTGCTGATTCGGCATACTTTTAATGTTGCTATTTGCTGCAATGTAAACAAATATACCGGTGGCCTACAAAAAGGCCTCAAGTAGTAGGCCAAAGCAAACTGACCGATTCCGTGGCAACAGTATACTTCCTGTTTACATCCCCCAAAGTCCCCAAATTAAGGGATCTGTGGTTCCAAAATGTAGAGCATGGTTATCCCTCAAATACAATGAGTTTCAAAATCCATTAATAGTCACTTAAAATATCCTATCAACATTGTTCTTATATTCCTTATACACTGACACTTCTCTATCCATTCATATATTTACGTCCATATATGTGGTTGGCTTTTTTTCACTCAAATGTGGTAAAATGGGTCTACGTTACCATAGATGTTGTCAGAATTCCTGCCTTTTGTTTATAATATTGACTCAGTAATGAAGTTATGGAGATCACATAGGCATCAAAGAATGTGTCTTATGTAATTTAATGTTTAAGATGTCCATGAATTGTTAGCAGTTCCAACAATGAGACTTTTCCTTTCCCCTCTAAATGTCTTCAATTGATTTATTTAAATAAATAATTAAAGCCCAAAGTGGTCAAAATATCTTTAATTTCACGAAAAAAGCAAAGATTAGATAAGAAAAGTCAGAAAGAAATTCAAGATTGGTGTATCAGAACTTTGTTGTTTCTTCTTTCCTGCCCCATCAATCATCTCAGGTCCATTATATTTATCTGATGACCCTAAGGTGGGGTCCAACCCCTAGGATGGAAACAACTGGACACATCTGAATGGTACTTTTGATACCTTAAGTAAATTATTTTCTTACTTTTACTAAGTACTAAGTAGGATTTTGAATGCAGGTTTTTTATTATTACTTTCCATTGTTGTATTGCTACTTTTAGTATTTAAGTTATTTGACCATTCTATTTTAGCATTAGAAATGTTCAAAAAAATTAAAATTGTTAGATGTTTTCATTTAGAAACTTGAAAACACAATGTTGTACACTGCTATTTTTTTAAACTAGTGATAATTTAAACTGCCTCTCTAACATTTCCATGTTCTGTGAGTGAGAGCAAAGTAGCAGACTAAATCCAGTGGGAGTCTGCAGAAGAAGCAGATAGAGCTATATATATATATATATATATATATATATATATATATATATATATATATATCCTCCTGGTGTACCAATCTCTCTCCAGGAGTCTATAATCTGTCTTTAATCCTCAGATTACCAGTATGGTCCTGTGTGCAGCCATAGTGACTTGTGGCAGGTGGCTCAGGGTTGACTGAGCACTCAACCTGTGTGAGGTCAAGATAACAAGTATATCTTAGTGTACGTTGGTGACATTAATTGTGGTAGAGTCAGACAAGTCGGTCTTAGAGTTGTACAAAGGATATAAAAACTCGCAGTGTTAGAGTTTTGTCAATAAAACCTGTGTTGACACTTTAACTAAATAATAGTTCAATCAAACTTCGTTTCTTAGGATTTACAGTAAGAACATTTAATTCCATAATATCAGGAAAAAGGAATACAGTGTTTTTTTTTAAACAGAGTCGAAGCACAGAGGGAGCGTTGAGCAGCCGATCGTTGTCTGCAGTGAAGCAATGTGGTTTACAACTGCCAATGTCACGCCTCTGCACTTTGAACTGTACCCCCAGAAGCAAATAATGTAACTGTGCTTGACAAGCATCTCTTTATTTGTTTCCTATTACCAGCTAATATTTACACAGTTATAGGGACTAGTAGAAGCATGCATCAGACGAGGCTTGTACTACAAATCAAGATCAACATGACCTGGATTTATTTTAGTTACCCGGCTTCACCTAATCCAACAACCTCGGTTCTGCATAACCTGTGTACCGACGGTGGTTAACAACTAGTTCAATTAACCCGGGGTTTCCCAAATTCAGCAATGCGCGTGTTGACATAAAAGAGGCGGTGTTTGCACAGCACAACCAATCACAAACATCTACCAGAGCTGCATATTTTACACAAGAAGCGCAAGCTATAATGCTACTTAAATATGAAGAACACAGACACGGTTTTACAGGCAAAACACAATACAGTCGCTCCTTCCTAAAACAGTAAGGAAAGCTGGCAAAAAAAAACTGACGCTGTAAATGCGTAAATCACAACGCTTATCAATAGCACTTCCCCATCAGTCAGGCACAAGATCTGACCATAATCACACTTGGGCTTTCATAATCTGTCGTTGTTTTAGCCTATTATTTCAGTTGCAACCCTGGCATTGTAAGCGATCGGGAAAGCAAATAAAATATATAAAAACATAAGTGAAACCGATGTGAGCATTGGCAATACGCGGCTCAAGAAGCCGACATTTAACCTATACAAAATCGTAGGGTAAACTCACTCAGCCTACATTTTAAAATGTTTTTATATTTTTTGATTTAACGGGCAATATCACCATCACCAGACTCCATTTAAATAATCAGTACTCTGTCATCGTAAAACACAGTAGGCGGTGCTTTTCCACAGGTTGTTTTCTGACATGCTCCCGGCCAGGTTAGGTGTTAGGTTAGGCATAAGTTACCACGCTGATTTAACCCGGTAACAAGGGATCCTCCGCCGTGAGACACAAAACCCTGGGTTGAACCTGAAGTTACCTCCTTTATGCCACAACTTGCTTCATAGTATGCATGTATCAAACTCCTCTTCTTCTTGTAATACCCTGATATGCTAAAGTAGAATTGGTTTCTACAACAATACTGTAGACTTCACTTGTAGTGAAGTATACATTTTTTCATATCCACTAAGCCTGTCTCTTAGGTATTATTTCTGTCATTATGTAAATCCTGATGTTTAATGTTTATTATGGTAAGCATATAACAATAACAACAACAACAACAGTGATTGCAGAGTGTTCCCCACCTCTTACAGTTCTCTAAGCACCCTGTAGGAAGGCAAATACAGAAAATATTCTAGGAGACTTGAGGAAATCCACATCACATTGAAAACTATACTTCTGTTCTTGTGCAGGCGTTCTTGAGGTTTCCAGAGTCAGCCCCTTAGCCTGCTGGTTCAGCTCCATGCTCTTCTGTTTTGGTGGAGGTGTGCTGTCTGCCTTCATGCTGGCCGAGCCAGCCGTTGCACCTTTGTCCAACAGCACCAGTGTTCTGCTTGCTTCAATCACATGGTAAATATCTTGAGACTGAATAATCTAGTATAAAGGTTGAGAAAAGAGCAAGAGTGAGAGGCCAACTGCAAGCTAGACATTGGATGAAACAGAGTAGTCATTGTAAAGTTCCACCTCTTAATATGGAGCCTTTGGTACCCTCTACTGTTGGCTTATATAGTTACACTCTCCTCACAAAGAATACACTGTGCCCTCTGCTGGTGTAGTCAGGTACTGTCACAGTGTGTGATGAGCACAATGTTTACACACCGCGGGTAGCAGTGGTGTATGTATGTGTGTTTGTGTGTACTTTTCATTTGAACCATATGTGTCTCTACAGGTACCTAGTGTTTTATTGCCCCATGGACCTGGTTTACTGTGGTGCTGCCGTGCTGCCTCTCAGGCTAGTGCTGTCAGGGATGAAGGAGGTGACCAGGACGTGGAAGGTGCTCGGAGGGGTTACCCAGGCCCACAGTAAATACAAAGACAGTCTGATGGTTATGATTGCCGTTGGGTGGGCTAAAGGTCAGTACCTAGATGGTGCATGCAGGATGATTTTAAAATAGATGTATATGTGTGTGTATGAATAATACAAATCTGTATCAAGCAAATGTGTCTTTCCTACTAGGTGCTGGAGGTGGTCTGATAAGTAACTTTGAGCAGCTTGTTCGAGGCGTATGGAAACCAGAGACTAATGAGCTCCTCAAAATGTCTTAGTAAGTATTCTACAAGACTCTATCAAAACTATAATTGTGATTGTTGTGCTTATAAAACTCCATTTCAATTCACTATGAGTTTATTGTGAAACCTGTTGTGGTTTTACAGTCGGTTATGTGCTGGACTTTTTCTTGGCCTGGCTCAGTCACTCCCTGAAATCTCCACTGATTGCCCGATTAAAAAATAGTCTGGCACGTCCCCTCATGCAATACTGCAACTTGTCATGTTTACACTTTGTTTTTTTCACATATTAAACATACATGACAATAACTTATGGATTATTAAGCTTTAGAGTTGCTAGTAAGCGGATTGTGTTACCCATGCATAGAACCAGGAAAGCTATTATTCCATCCTGCCAGTCGTTATGCTAAGCTAAAATAGGCTCACCAGCTCCCGGTTGTACATTTTCATATTTACCTTACAGACAGGATAGTGGTATTGATATTCTCATCTGTCTTTCTGCAAGAACGTGACTAGGTGCATTTTCCTAAATGTCGAACTATTCCAATCCAAGCCGCTAGCACCTACTTTACGTAAAAAAATCTTATCAAACATGTTATTTGTGTAGAGAGACAGTGGAAAAATGTACAAAATCAGCAGGGGAACAAATTTTTCCTTTCCCTCTACAGTGATAATGTGTGTCTCCAGTTTAGTTCATTTGTGCATAATAATTCAAGAACATAGATATGGTGTGTGTACAAAGTTATCACCCTTACTTTTCGTTGATTTATTTGTGTCATCTATTATTTCACGACCAACTCTAATTAACATAACATAACCTTGTATTGCATGTCTGTTTAGCCCCACCAAGATAACCCTGATAGGGGCGGTGCTGTTTGCTCTGCAGCAGACCCATTATCTGCCTCTCCAGAAGCACCACCTGATGCTCATCTACACCACACTCATCGTCGTCAACAAGGTCAGTGTGGTGTTTTTGGTGTAGCTCATACTTGACATTGACCTTAAGAGTAAACACCCACGATGATAGTGATTCAGATTCAAATCAAATATGTTATAGAACACAAATTCTGTATGTATGCACCAACTACCAAGGCATTCTCCTTGTAAGTGTAACTTACTTTGGTTATTAACCCTTTTCTGATTCTGATTCTGCACCAGGACGGTGTGTTTTGGTCTATTTGACAAACTATGACAAAGACTATTTAATACATTTCTTGGTTTATTATTTGATCTTAACTCTGGTCTAAAAAATGTGTTGGGGCTGTAGCTCCCTCCAAATCTGTGGTGTCTTGTCTTTTAAGTGACCTTTCTCCCTCTGCTTTTTTGAAGTTTTAGCTGCGATGACTCACATTAACTCAGTATTACCCGTAGGGCTCAGGCTTTTGCATCATTTTCATCAGCTTGCATCATCCTCTCTTCTCTGGGAAACTTGTGCTCTTGACTGAGACACAGATAAATCTACCATGTCTTCTTTCAACTCTCGTTCTGTTAGCTCCCTCCGTCTCTGGTCTGTCACATTACCGCTGAGCCATTTCATCAGATTTAAAGAGTTGCGTCCAAATCTGCTGTTTACTATTTTGTGTTCCTGATGATGCAGATATGCACTCATCCCTTAATGAGAAGTAAATACTAATGCGTTATCCGCGTGCTTAGTGTGTTTATATGTAAACTAGGCCAACATCACTTTGGCTAGCCATGAAAAATTACAAATTACATACAACTGCAGAGTCAGCTAATATTTCAATGTAGGTTTATTTATTTGTTTAGGGTCCCCATTAGTTGTTACCAAAGTTCCTGGGGTCCACACAAAAGATAAAACAAAACAAAACAAAACACCACAAGCAAGTTTAACCATACTAATTATAGCTGCTTTAGAGCTAGCTGCAATGGTGAAGGAATTTGAGACAGAAGTGGTTAGACGGTCAGATATTTTATTCTAAGCCTAATAAAACATTTTGTTTCTATCTTAACACATTTAGTCAAGGATGATGCTGACAGGCTCCTCTGCCTCACCGTTCGCTGGCATTGAGTCGGCCATCTATAAGACCCTTTTCACCGGCCACTCCCCTTACGCTGCCCTCACTAGCGAGGAAAAGAAAGTGTGCATCAATAACGGCGCAACCAACGGGACGACCTCAACTGCCACAACCGGTGGGAAAAGAGTAGCGGGGAAGAACACCCTGGTTTCTCCTGTCAACGGACAAAGTAGATTGCTCCAAGCCAAAGAAGAGTCAGAGAACGCAGAGAAAACAAGCTGTAAGAAGAGCAACTAGTCAGCCTCTGCCCCATAGCAACATTTCACCTCTAAACAGGGTTATAAAGTCATTTCTGATTCAGATTGGTTGCTTCAAGACTTATTTTTTTGTTTTTGTTCCATCTAATTCCTGGGAACAAAAAAAATAAAAAAATGTAAATCTGCTGACTCCAAAACTACCCTGCACCTTATTGTTGGATAATCACCCCGTCCTTAAAGTACTGTAATATTTTTATGCTGGATCGGAAATTGATACTATCCTCGAGCAGATTTCTCACTTGCAGTAAAATGTGTAGCTTGATTTTTTAAAAATACATATTTATAATAATTAATAATTTACTTTCTGGGTTTTGGGAACACCTATGCACCTGCTGATCTTTGAATGTGTTCTGCTTTGTGTAAATGCTGTTTTTCATACTTTGAAATTATTGGAAACAATTTTTTAAAGAGAGATTATATTCTATATATTCTATATTCTAGTCTTCATACTAAATAATTGCACTCTTGAATGTATTTGAAAATGGATGACATATTTTTATGGTATGCTGTTTATTCTGGAAAATGCTTTGAATTACACTTGCAAGCATGAGAATAAACAGGTTTACATGCATTATAAAATGTGTTTTTGTGATTTCTAAATCTGACAGATTTGTACAGTTCAGGGACTATGGACCCAAGTCAAAACTACCTCACTTTAAAGCCCCAAACAGATCATTTGTCCAATTTTAAAATGTCCCTGATAGAAAGCTCCTAATTAATACAGAATTAAACATCAGGTAACAGTCAGCACATCTGTTAATAGTATCAATGGTCAAATGTTAACTGATATCTACATTAGCTGCTGGTGAATTGATATAAAGCAAAGTGTCTAGAAGTAACCTTCTTTAAAGGCTAAAACATTGCATCAGTGTAACATCAGCACCTGATTGATACCTCAGCCACTTAAAAAACTGCTGGAGAGAGATTGCCCAAATCCCCCCAATTCTCATCTATGTAACCTCAGACGGCGTAGAACCCCCCTGTGAATACAAATTAAGAACAGAGGAGGGGGGGGGCTGGGCTTTCAAGAGAAAAGAGAAGCCGTTCAAAGATGATCAAAAGAAATACTGGCTGAGATGATGTACCTGCCTTTCATACGCCACAGTCCACAGATGTCAGATGTGTGCATGTCAGGCAAAGGCTTGTATCTCAAAGTGTTTGCTGCAGAACTGCTTTTTGTTAGTGTGTGTGTTGATCTTTCTGACTCTAATGGTGAACTGTGTGACCTGGAAAATGGAAAGACACGTTAATAAGCCTCTGTTTTCCCTTACTCCCATGACTAAAAGGCAGGTGACATGATGACAGCTCAGAGTCTGAAAGTTCCCGGACAATTCTCTTAATGAGGTCCAAACCTTTGTGACCCCCACCACAATTAATCACTGAAGTGAGAAGCCCCCCCCCCCCCCAACTGTTGAGCCCCAACCCTTTTGCCTGTGCTTCACCTTCTTTCTGGCCTCTCCTTATAGCCTCTTTTTTATTCTTAGACTCCTACTTGTCAGTTGACCAGTTGTCAGGTGCCGAAAACAAATCCTTAAATAAACAGGCTTACATGTACACACAAGTATACACACACTGCATGCACACATTATATACTATTCACTTGACTTTGAATCCATAGTGAGCTCATGAGTAAAGCTGAGTAGAGATTCATGCCAGACTTATCCTTTAAGTTGTTCATTCATTGACTCATGTTCTCCTGTTAGACTATATTTACCCCCGGAATTTTTGGGGCCAAAATATTACTTTTTGGTAGGTAACATTCATGCCTTTTAAAGTGGACCGACAAAAAGAATGTCACACAGGGTAATAAAGCTTCCATGGTCCAACTAACATGACGTATATTACATTTATTTCTATTGTGTGGCTTGATCATATAGGTTGAATCTTTATTCTTAGCTCAAACATACCCGTTGAGTTAAAACTCCATGGATGTGAATAATAGAAACAATTTTGGTAGCATCCTAAATTCCACTGCTGCCTGGAGGATGGAGCCCCTGTTGCTGAGTGGTGCAGGACAGGTGATGACCACTTGGTGGCGTGAGGAGGCGTCATCTCTGATGGCTTGATGCCTGGGAACTGACAGGCTGGCCAGCAGCTGCAGGCAAGAAGGGATGGGGACAGGAGGGGACCCTCTTTGCAGAGCCAATGGTAGCTGCCTGCACGTGTTTGAGTATGTGTGTGTGTGTGTGTGTGTGTGTGTGTGTGTGTGTGTGTGTGTGTGTGTGTGTGTGTGTGTGTGTGTGTGTGTGTGTGTGTGTGTGTGTGTGAGAGTGTGTGTGTGTGTGGGGTCTGGTTTAGCTGTGCTTGTAAGGATTGACTACAGACAGTTTACTATTCTTGGGAGGACATTTTAGATTGGAAGGGCATTTTGGATGCACCATAATCCAAACTTTTCAAACATCTAAAATTACATCCTAGATGTTTTAAAGGTCAAATGACAATGATAGCAACAAAAAAAAACTGCATAGGGTTTCAGGGACTCTTCTGTGTGCTCTTCCTATGGTCCTCTTCAGTATAGCAAAACCAGCCAACTTGTATGTGGATATGTGTGTGTGCTTTAGTTTCTCTGTGTCGCTGCATGTGCATGTGACACGAAGAGTGGCAACAAAGGCTGAGTCCATCAAAAAGGCACAAAGAGCTCTGGGGCACACTCATGCACACCTACAAACACACATGCGCCAACATGCGCTCTCTCACCAAATCCCTCCAACCACCAGTGAGACGAAGGCCCTTTGTTTTCCTTTCTTTCTCCAAAGAAACAAACGTGACCAACACACATATTCACACCTCTGTTATTGCATCTTTGTTCATGGTCAGCCAATGTTTGTCCAGATTTATACAATAACGCATCTGCAGTAAGTTTTTTTTGCGTAATTCCAGTCGGTCTCAGTGATCTCATTGACGTTTTGCGGACCTCCCATCACTCCATTAAAATAAGTATGAACGTGTTAAACTAGCTGCAATCTACTGGCTTGTGGCTGTGCACCTGCTCCAACTCAGTGTTGTCTAAACATGATGTCTCTGGACGTTGTTTGGCCTCTCACCACACACTGACATGATCTCTGTTGGGGCTGTGTGCACCCTCTGAGCTGATGTCTAACATGGATGCTATTTCACTTTAAAAGAGTGGGTAAAGAAACAGACGAAAAAGTTTCATACAGTAACAGCAATAACAATTTTTCACTGACAACTTCTTTCTTTAGGGATCTTTTTCTTTTCTTTTTTTTTAATGATCAAAGCGTGTTTTGTATTGCAAAGTTTTGTCAAATGACTCTGGGGGTGATGCAATCAAACTCATTATCTCTTCAAGTAAGACTAAAGTAAGGCAAGAGCTGCTTGGGACCACACAGGAAAAGACTCAGTTACGGAAGTTAGGCAGAAGGAAGAAAGGCAGATGGAGGGCAAGAAAGAAGGAGAGAAGGAAATACTAACTAGCGGTGGGGGGGATGGGGAGTCGCATCAGGGCATCATGACAAGGTTGTGGTGTTATATGCATGACATCTCTTTCTCTCTCACACAAACTTACATAAACACACGCACACACACACACACACACACACACACACTTACACAAACAAACAGCAGTCTCTCTCTCTTCAAGATCTGACTTATAAAGAACAACTGTGAGGAGAATGTCAAAAAATGGAGCTACTATAATGTGACTAGCAAGCGGGCTCTGTGTGTGTGTGTGTGTGTGTGTGTGTGTGTGTGTGTGTGTGTGTGTGTGTGTGTGTGTGTGTGTGTGTGTGTTGGTTACTCTCTGAGTCAGTGACAACAGAACCTGACAATTACAAGCTTCACAAAGATTTAATATTAAAAGCAGGGCCATTGTCTTGGATTGCTATGGATTGAACAGGTGTATCTGACAAACTCCACTCTAATAAAAATGACCACAAATGTGTTGCTGTTCCAATTTCCAACTACAATCTGCACAGAGAAAACAATTGTTTTCTTGGCTTTACAAAGTTATGGTAATATGGCCACATATCTCGAGAACAGTTTGATGTAAAGTTTCCTCAGATTCAACTCTGGTTGGATGCTCTGCTGGTGTTTCTGCTCTCATGTTGGTTCCTGTTTCACCTTGGAAATGAGGTAAGCTCAGGGCGTACAGTCTTCTTTTGTTCTCCTCTGTACTTCTGTTTGGCCAGTAGTTGGTACATGGTGTGCTTCTGTCACTCCCCCTCCTCTTCCTTTCCTCCTCCTCTTCTTTTCTTCTTTCACTGAGGAAGCAGATGGCGTTCAGTGTTGGTCCTTTTCCTTTTCATAAAAGGACCTATATTCTTAGCCCTCCTGGGTGTGTTTGGGGTAAATGTGACCTTGCTCAGGGATTGGAAGTGGAGCTACCACGCCACAATGACTACACCCTACATCAGTTTATTTACTACAGAACAGGTTTCTGTCAGTGGTTCACATGAGTGCTGGGATCTGTTCATATTTTCCATTGTTACCCTCTCAGTTTTCTCTCAGGTTCCTTCTCTCGCTCCATCAGTCTTCCTTATTTTCTTCAACTAATCTGCTGTATCTCCTCCTCCTTCCCTCCCTCCCTCCCTTCCTTGGTCCCCTCTGTGTCCCTCTCTCTCTCACATCCTGGGGGACCCTCATTTCACTATCATTGCACCTCCCCTCCCCTCCGCTTGGCCCCTCCTGTATGCAAAGCAGGTGTCAGCCAGGACAAGGAGGACAGCAACTACCTCACAAAGGAGGCGACAGGGTCTTGGGGCGACACGCGCATACGCGCACACACACACACACACACACACATTTAGCACGTGCAGTCTTCTCTGTCTCTGCTGTGTGCCCTCTCTATCTACACTGCACATGCACTTCACACATGTGCTCCCTTTCTTTCACTCAACATACACTCACACACACACACACCTCCCGTGGGCTGGGCTGGGGACAGGGAGAGCAGGAGCTGTCTGTTTGTCTGTCATTAGTATTCCAGCAGGAGGCTCCTGGCCCGGCCAGACATCTGAGCAGAGCAGCCGCAGCAGATAAAGAAGAAGCCATTAATCCACAGAAGATTACCAGCACTGATACTTTATCCCACCGTAATACAGCAATGCAACCAGACTCATTCCATTTACAATGGCGTCACAGGAAGAAAGAGGGAAAGAGGAGCTATAGAGAGCAAAGCAAGCTCACCTTTTGGATGGAAAGATGGCACGACACGCAGAAAGCCAGCTTCCATTTCTTAACTCTTGTGATTTGAATTTCTTCTTTGATGGAGCAGGGGTCCGGCAAATGTGTCTGTGTGTGAGTGTGTGAGTGTGTGTGTTTGTGTGTGTGTGTGTGTGTGTGTGTGTGTGTGTGTGTGTGTGTGTGTGTGTGTGTGTGTGTGTGTGTGTGTGTGTGTGTGTGTGTGTGTGTGTGTGTGTGTGTGTGTGTGCGTGTGTGTGGTCTTGCATTTGATTTGTAGATGTTTTGAATTCAGAGTGGACACCCACTCAATCGGCGTGCCACAGATGGCCACTGTTTCAGAAATCTAAGTTGGTCCAAAGAGCAGCTGGCTGGGTTTCTTACACCATGCTGTGTCTGTTTAAATTTAATATCCTTAATAAGTGTGTTTGAATGGGTCTGTACATGTGTGTGTTGCCGATTACCATTCCAAAAAAACACCAGCAAGAAACAAAGCCATAACTCAAGAACCTTACACCACCAAAATGCGTGCCATTCTTTAAAGGTGAGAGATCATCTCTAAAGATGAAACCATCAGTCTTGTGATAAGACTATCAGCACAGTCTGGAGAACATGATACAGTAGGGGCAAGCTGTTTAAAGATAGAGTGAAACAAAGAAAAGAGGAACATCAGCACAGCAGATACAAAAGATAAGATAGGAGTGTGATTTATACATGCAAACTGATAAAGCTCAGTCATGGTTGGGATTTCTGGATGATGAAACAAAAACAAGAAGGAGGAAGAGAAGCAACCGTTGACTCAACAAGCAGCGATGACAGATGAGCCGAGGAGAGGTGGAGACAGATAAAGGAG
Organism: Etheostoma cragini; assembly: GCF_013103735.1. Classification (NCBI taxonomy): domain Eukaryota; kingdom Metazoa; phylum Chordata; class Actinopteri; order Perciformes; family Percidae; genus Etheostoma; species Etheostoma cragini. The sequence continues at coordinate 16,558,519 of NC_048422.1, forward strand.
ACAAAGGGATCCTGGGCCAGCGGGGAAGTAGAAATGAAACATTCAATGGAGACAGAAAGAAAGATGAAGGTGCAGGAGGGAAGGAGAGAGACAGTGGGACCAGATTGTCCACCAATGGTACAGTGCTGAGCTCATGTGTCCCGTAAAAATCCAATCCTTCAGACTTGGCAGATAGTGTTACCATGAGAACAGCAGTGGGGTTATTGTGAGGAGAGAGAGAGAGAGGAAGTGAAGGAAAAAGGGAGAGAAACCAGGGGAAAGGCCAGGCTTGCTCCCGCTACCATCTGTTACTCCAGCTTACCCTGGCACTGAGACCGACCTGCCTCTGGAAAGGAATGCACAAGTCTGACCACGAGAGCTACAAAACAAGGCCGGACACCAAGTCAAAGGACGGACCTAAAACATCTACCTATGAAGTGTGACTCCATTACACATGTTAACAGTAAATTGTGTATTCCCACCAGTTTTGATCTAACTTAGATGATACTCATGTACAATGTGTAGGTTCACAGATCTCCACACTGGGATTTCACTGTGGATTTCAAAATGCTCAGTTATCCTTTTGCTTTTCAAAAACACACATCTAGCAAAGCCAATTCCACTACAAACCAAATCAAGCTCTTCATCCCAGTGAATAAAACAATGTAAAATATACACAGAATAGTACCAGTAATAAAACTAGGCAGACCTTTCTTTCCATCAAGTTTTGCGATGGTGCCATCAACGAGTACAACTGAACCTAACAGCAGGAATAGGTGGTAGAACTACCTTCATTCCCTTGTGTCTACCTCAAATCCAGATTTCGTTGAGCTTGACCAAGGACAGTGGACTGAGGCAATTTCTTACCTTTGTGGGCTTTCTGACTGACAGACATAGCCATGCATTACAATAATGCAATGGTCTTTGGTCGCAATGATCGCAAGGTAAGCACTAAAAATAAGGAATTGTAGTCCACCAGGAATGTGTCCTTGCATGTATGTGATTGGCAAAAGCAACGCTGTGCTGGATGTCACCTCTGCTGTGACGCTGGCAATAATGACATTGCTACATTTTTACAAACAGGGTCAAAGTCAGTCTGAATGTGGCCTGAGGGTAAACCACAAGATAAATGTTTGCACAAACATCACTGTCAAAGAAGACAAACATTTAGGGCCCTATCTTACACCCGGCGCAGCGCGGTGCTAAGCCCAACGCAAGTGTCAGCTATTTTAAGACCGCCTTGCGCCCATGTTTCTGGATGAAAGCTTTTCTTTTTTCCACTGGGCAACTATGAATAAGTGACAAAATGGTCTTGTGGTTGTGAAGTGCTAAATGGATGTACAGCTATTCCTTATGAATGTCTATAAAAGAACGGAGGTCAGTATTTCATATTAAGCCTTACAGCCCTCAATAATATCTGATGTGCTTTGAATTAAAAATTACCACTTGGACAAATGTCAGGTGCTGTAACCTTTACATTTCACCTTCAGAATGACTTACATTTATAGTCTCAAAGCAATGCAAAAAATGTTCACTTTCTTTTTCACTGGATACAATGAGGTAAAGGTAGTGCACCTCCCATTGATGGACACACGGCTCCACCCTGATCCCAGCTCTCTAAAGCATCAGTATTTATAGATGTTATTTCTCAGTTTCGCCCACTTGTTTTCAACCCTTTGCTGTATCCCGACTAGGTCAGGAACAGTTTTGTTTCTGTGTTTCTGGAGGAACTCTTCATCGTGCTGCTCTCCTTGGCATCAATGTAGAGGCAGATATGCAGGCAAATGTTGAACTAAACCCAATCAGTCTGGGTGTGATCAAATAGAAGAAATCTAATGACATGGAATGAAGAGTTAACCAGTAGTGTTTTAAATATATCTTGTCAGGTGGAATGCCTTTGTAGTAGCATTTACAGACTTGAATTGATTTTACGTAATTTCAAATGATATGTGTTTATGATCCTTGTAAATTGCATCTCTTTTTTGAAAATAGTAGCCTATAGTAACATGTTTTCTATTGTACGATCTCAACAGCGAATGTTTGGTAGATCTATAATATCATCAGGGACCGTCTGACTTGTTCATTCCCAAAGTCGGTGCTGCGGCACCATGAGGTAAGCCTGGCCCTGCCCTCCCACGTACTTCAGCTCAGTTTTCATTTTCCAGACCCAGTACGTCTGGGTTTGTGGTATAGTCTTGAGTTTCCCCGGGTCAGATCTTTACCAGTCCAATCACCGAGCAGAGGGAGTGTCTGAGAATGACGGTGTTTAGGTTGTGCGCTAGTTTGAGTTTAGTTCCACAAGTTTAAGCCCGAGCAAGAACAATCTTTGCTGAGTGTAATTGGTGGCCATGATGTTGTGGCCCTCCTCCCCACTGGGTTTGGGAAAAGATTGATTTTCCAGCTTGCTTCGTTAGTGGTGAAGGAGTTGGCTAAGACGAACGCTAGCCATGCTAAGCCGACGTCACGACCAAACGTTAGCGATTGGTTATGGCAGATCAAGAGTGGCTTTGGGCAGATCCAATAGTTTTGAACTTCAACATAGTACCCGCCTTCAAGGAAGTTAACACTTGTCAATGGAGAGTGGCCAGACTTTCTCTACAGCTGAAATGTAGACCTACCACCAGAGTCAGGAAGAACCAGGCTGCCATGAAGTAGCTCTGCTTTCAAATCAAAGTATTTCTGTTTAACACTTATGTAGCACCCTGCTAAATTTGTTTATATATTGTTCTTTGATATGTATTTCTGTTTAAAAAATATGGGTTGGTTTAATTATCCCTGGTATATACTGTAACTTTGCATAAACCCAGAGAAACACATAGTTTGGTAAGATGCTGAAATGTCCTCTCTTCTAAGAAGCCCATGAACCTGTCAGGTTCGTCCAAGTGTCATTTTTTTTACTAGCCAATCAGTACCAATCAGAGAGGAGTTGTGTAACCTACAGTTCTTTAGAGGGGCGGGACTTAACGTAACGTTAAGTTATGTCAGCGTGTAGGTCCTGAAACTGGAGAGTAAGGTAATGTTTTGAGCTGTTTCAATCGGTAACGGTAATGCTACTGTGGAGCTAACGCCATAGCCACGTGTGCATAGATGCTAATAAGCTAGCTAGGTAACTATCACACTGGGAGAAGAGACCCACTTTGCCACCAAGTTTCTGAGTGAGTATGGACATTGAAAACGGTAATGGTATGCACATTTATATTTAGGCTTTAGTAAGCTCATTAGTGTTTGTGAATTTCTGCATACTGTACATCGGATGCTGCCACCCGTGCTGCGGCGGTAGAGTCGCCCTGGACGTGCCACTGTTGAAGAGCCCGTGTTTTGCACACGAACAGAGACTTGAGACTGGTTTCTTCATCGCACAGCCTGCCGCTGGACAGAGGGTTTCTGAGTTGCAGAGAAGCAGTAAGTACAGACCCTATTCCCCTAGAGGATTTCAAATGAACCGCAACATACGCGCCAACGTTGTGGTACCACAAACCCGCCTTGGGTGTATTTTTTTGTTTTATTGGCTTTGGGTCGGAAGGAAATTTCAAAAAGTTAAATTGCCTGATTCTGGATTCTTTCTTGTATGACACCCAATCAGTGTGGTTAAACGTTTATTCAGGTAGTAATGTGATTTTTATGTGTTAAATAAAAGTTATACTCGCTAAGAGTGAATGCAGGGCTTGACATCAACTTTTTGAGGCACTTGTCCTATGGACAAATACATTTACTTTTCACATGTCCATGTGTTACAGGTCTCAAGCAAGGAGACCTGGTAAATTCCCTGAAGGACAGGTGGAATAATGGGAGAGTTTGACATAGTAGCTTTCTCGTATCCTCCCAAATGCCTCTCTTTTATTCATTCAGAATATATCATAAAATATGGCTATATTTCCATTTTCCAAAATAACGCAATATCACATCCTATAAACTAAGGCTGCACAACTAATCAAATTTTAATCACAATCACTATTTTGACTTTCCACAATCAAATTTGCGTGATTGAGCAATTAAATATTTTTTTGCATAGCGCATCTACCGCGCCGTAAACCACTGTCTGCTCATGAGCCAGTCAGTTGTTCCCTGCACCGCGCTGCTTAGTTTCTAGATGTAGACAGTCACAGAGGACAGAGTAACGGGAGGAAAACTCAACAGATAGCAATTGTTTATACGTTGGTCTCAAAGTTTACAAGTAAACACAACATTTTGAACCGTCTGTTTTTCAGACAACAGCAGTGACCAGTGCTGGTCGGTGCTAGTTAGCGTCTGTTAGCTCCTCTAGGACGCACTGGTGCTAATTTCTTGTTTGCAAGACGGTAGCTAACTGTTTACAGCCTACTGTTAGCTAGCTGCCTCAATCAATGGCAAACTTTCTATTTACACTTTTATTTTTATATTAAAGTTATCAAACAGGCATTAAGAAAAAGGTTGAGACCCCCAACAAGTAAAAATGGGCAGTTTACCCATTACTGACCTGAAAGACAGGGACAATAAAGGTTTGTGTGTGTGTGTGTGTCTTTTCTCATTCAATGTGTTTTCTTTATGTATTTATTTTACATTATAGATAGATTTTTATTGATCCCAAGAAAAATGGGAAATTACAGTGTTACAGCAGCAAAATCGGTCACAAAGCACAGAATATAATGAAATAGTAGGAAAAATATACATATATACAATATACATGAAATAATATGAATTTAAGAACAAATATTTGAATATGTACAGGATGGGGAAACAAATGTGCAACTGCTTAAATAATATGCTGAAATGTATGCTGAATGTAAATAAACCAATTGAAATTGAGGAAAATTTTTTTTTGATTATGATTGAAGTCATCAAACCTATGAATGATCACATAGGGAATTATGTTCTGAACAAAAAGAGTGTGAAATAACTGAAAACATGTCATCTTTATCTTCAAATTAGCCACCCTTTGCTCTGATTACTGCTTTGCACACTCTTGGCATTCTCTTGATGAGCTTCAAGAGGTAGTCACCTGAAATGGTTTCCCAACAGTGTTGAAGGAGTTCCCGGTGATGCTTAGCACTTGTTCTCCCTTTTGCCTTCACTCTGCGGTCCAGCTCTCCCCAAACCATCTCGATTGGATTCATGTCCAGTGACTGTGGAGGCGCAGCACTCATCACTCTTTCTTGGTCAAATAGCCCTTACACAACCTGTAGGTATGTTTGGGGTCATTGTCCTGTTAAAAAAGAAAAGAAAAATGATGGTCCAACTAAATGCAAACCGGATGGGATGTTGCTGCAGGATGCTGTGGTAGCCATGCTGGTTAAGTACGCCTTCAATTTTGAATAAATCCCCAACAGTGTCACCAGTAAAGCAGCCCTACACCATCACACCTCCTCCATGCTTCACGCTGGGAACCAGGCATGTAGAATCCATCTTGTCCATCCATTTCTCCGTCGCGCAAAGACACCGCGGTTGGAACCAAAGATATCAAACTTGGACTCAAAGCACATATCCATTGGTCTAATGTCCATTCCTTGTGTTTCTTGGCCCAAACAAATCTATTCTGCTTGTTACCTCTCCTTAGCAGTGATTTCCTAGCTGCTATTTGACCATGAAGGCCTGATTCGTGCAGTCTGTTCTTAACAGTTGTTCTAGAGACGTCTGCTGCTATAACTCTGTGTGGTATTTATCTGGTCTCTAATCTGAGCTCCTGTCAACTTCTGTTTTCTGAGGCTGGTGACTCTGAACTTATCCTCAGCAGCAGAGGTGACTCTTGGTCTAGCCTTTCTTGGGGCGGTCCTCATGTAAGCCAATTTTGTGGTAGCGCTCAATGGTTTTTGCGACTGCACTTGGGGATACATTTAAAGTTTTAGCAATTTTCCAGACTGACTTACCGTAATTTCTTAGAGTAATGATGGCCACTCACTTCTCTTTACTTAGCTGATTGGTTCTCGCCATAACATGAATTCTAACAGTTGCCCAATAGGACTGTCGTCTGTGTATCAACCTGACTTCTTCACAACAAAACTGATGGTCCCAACCCCATTAATAAGGCAAGAAATTCCACTAATTAACCCTGACAAGGCACACTTGTGAAGTGAAAACCACTTCAGTTGACTACCTCATGAAGCTCAGTGAGAAAACGCCAAGGGTTTGCAGCGCTATCAAAAAAGCAAAGGGTGGCTACATTGAAGAAACTAGAATATAAAAACATGTTTTCAGTTATTTCACACTTTTTTTTTTTTTTTTTCTGTGAACAATGTGGCGACGGGGTAACTTTGAGGCAGAATTAGCAAGCTCCGTTAGCCAACTAACACTGACTGTCTGGCTTGTTGGTTCTGCCATGCATTTATTTTGCATGCAACGTTAGCCGCCCGCTGCCCTGGATTGTTGGGACAAAATGTATTTGTTTGAACTTGTCCAGTGGGGCACGTAAATTTCTTTTACACTTGCCCCACCGCTGTTTACAAGAAGGGGACGAGCAGACTCCATTTCCTGAGGAAGCTGATATCCTTCAATGTGTGCAGCAGAATGTTTTAGATCTTCTACCAGTCTGTTGTGGCCAGCGCTCTGTTCTCCTCCGCCATCTGCTGGGGCTGCAGCATCGGAGCCACATTTCTCCACTGGGTACTAGATAAGACTTTTAGAACCCACAATAATGCACTAAGGGCAACCTGCACAATTGGTTCATTTACATTTTGGCATACTATTTAGCAGCAGTTGCACATTTTGTTTCCCCCATCCTTTTATATATTTAAATATTTGTTATTATATTTTATTGGTTACATGCTCTGGTTTATTGGCATTTCTTTAAGACAATCAGAATTGTCTTTGGCGGTGCTAAGCACCAGAGGAAAACATAACACTTTTGATGGAACTTGTTTTGGTGGAACATGTGTATGTATAAAAGTTGTAATAGTAGTTCAACAGAGAACTCCGATTGGACAGATAGTCTAGCTAGCTGTTTGGATTTACCCTGTAGAGATCTGAGAAAAGGTTAATCATAGTCCTCATAAATCAACCAGAGTCTAAAATGTCAACACATCGGAAGCCCAAGGCAACCGATATCCGACCTGAACGAATGAAATCCGGCAAATTTTCCGGTGGCAACAGAGCAATCCCGGAAAGGAAACGTCAAGGATATAGACAAATCTATCAGAAGTAAGGGGCTAATGATAATCCTGTAACCTATTCCGATTGAGTCAGTGGCCTACACTTAATAATCGTGACACCTGTCATCAGTTTGATTCAAGTCCTCCTTGTTTTTGATTGGTGCTTGGAACCAATACACTAATAATTATACACACAAAACAAGAAATGCAGAAAACGTGATGGCTAATTAAAAAAATGTAATCGTAATTTTAACGGCTCATTTTAATTTTTGAAAACTATAGTCTGCATTTATCCCTTAAAAGTGTAAGCACTTGTTGCTCTCTGCTTCTCAACCATTCCAAAGACAATCAAGTTTGTCTTTGGTGTGGAGATAACTGATCACTTATTGTTGTTTATCCACAAGCCAATTGGGATTTGTATGTTATCACCCAGAGTGCTCCAATAAACCTGAAAAAGATTTAGGAATACCTAAAAATACACATTTCCTTATGAAAACAGAGAGCGGACCGACATGTAGCTGTATATACCACCCAACATCATGTTGTGTGCGGCACTTCCTTCCACCCTCAATGACTTAAGGTTGTGATATTCATTTAAGTTTTGGTCACGATATGATCGTCTACAAAGAAAAGACCACAAACGTTATAGCAATAGTTTACTTTTAATGATGCCGTCTCCTTCTGAGTGATCTAGTTTTTGTGGTCTCAAAGGAAGAAGTTAAATTCCCCATCCATCCGTGACCTCCACAATTAACTCAGCGACCAATCATATCGGAGAGAGATGGAAGTGGATATAAGCCACTCAGAACTCTGGAGACTAGAGGTCCTCAATACTTCATCACTGTCAATATCAGACGTAGACCATACTTGGTGTTACTGGGGAGAACTGAGAGTGAAAGTATGAGAGGGGAAAGGTAAGGTTTTTAGACAACATCTGTGCGCTGTACAGAACATAAAAAATCTATATTTTGCGTGTTTGACATTTTTGCGTTGTATTTGTAAATTCTTTAAATCGCTATTTTGAGGTTTTTTTCTAGATATGGTAGTTCCCACAATGCATGTGGAAAAACTAATTTCTTTAGCTAGACTGTTGTGGTCTCAGTGCGTCTGCTGGATGTGGTTAAATGGTGAAGTGGAGTCAATTGAATTTTTCTCAAGATAGTGTGTTCATTTGAACTTTGTGGCATCATGCATCTTTCTCACATGTATTTTATTCTTAAGTGATGTTCCTCCATTTTCCCACGTTTGCACAAAAACAGGAAGAGGAGCAGAGCTTTAAAATTGCATCATCAGTTAAATTGTGATCTTTAAACATGGGATCAAGAAAAAATGTCTGAGAGCAACGTTCTCATAGGCGCACTCACAATAATACAACCACCTGCGGTCAGCACAGCTTTTGAATCTCTACCTGATCTTCTCTCCCCACCCCATAATCTCATCTTTGTCCCACAATGCACTTCCTGCCTCCTCACCCCATCCTGTTTCCTCCTAAGCCGAGAACATCACAGCCTTGCTTTGAATCAGGAAATGAAAGAGTCTCAGTATTTGGCCGAGTGAGGGACCGTTCTCCCATAAACACTGTATGATAAAGGTCACGAGTCACAGTAAGAGAGCACCACTGTTTCCAAGAAAGGGCTTATTCCCATTGGTGGATGGCTTTTTCCCCATGAGTAAAAGCTCCCATTGAATGAGATGGCCTTTCTATGTTGACAGGCTGGAGATAAGTGCCCTCAGGTATTAGTTGTCATTACTTTTTTTACTGAGAAAAGCAGCTGAGAATAGCTACCTTCTTTTTTTTTTCTTTCCCCTCAGTGGAGCACCTTTCCTCTTCTTTTGGCTGAATAGAGAAATTCACAACAACAAAGCCTTCCACTCTCATTAAGTCAGCCGCAAAGCCAAACACCACCAAGGAGCACAATATCTGAGGCAGATGAGTAATCTCTCCCCCCCCCTCGATCTAGAAGCTGGTACAGAATTTCAAATGTCCATAATATCTGCCGGAGAAGGAAGTGAAGGACACACAAACGGCCCATTCACACGAATGATGAAAATTAATCTGTTATTGACCATTATCTCACTGCAGCAGAGCAGAACTAAAATGCCCTTCATCTCAGAATGTCAGACTGTGTATGAGAATATTTGTGTGCACCAACTCCTTAAATCCAATATCTTCAAAGAGACGGGCATTGACTCAAGTCTGGTTTTTGACGATTTAGCGACCATAGCTTTCAAAATGACAATTTAATAAATTGTCTCATTTGAAATGATCTTAAGCCAGCACATTAAATTGAAAACACCTGTAGTACATTCAAAAAATAGATGCACAACACTGTAATTAGCTGCAACCCAGTGAGATACATAATCTACTCAAAGTGCAGCACTATATTTCAATCACTTTTTCTTTTCCGATTTTGCAATTACATCAGCAGAACAAGATGGTACAGTAGCTGGTAAGAACGCAAGGCTATATGGAGCTAGAACAGTGACTGTAACCTGTGGTATTGGAAATAAAATTTGGCATTGAAACAACAAATATTGGCACTGAAAAATGTGTATATATATATATATATACACAAACAAACATCATACAACAGTAATCTCACAAACTCATTATATTATTTCACTTTGACATTTGTTTGCATTATGATAGGTTTTTCAATGTCAATCTACTTTTCTTTTTTTTTTTTCTTGATGTCTGTCTTTTCAGTGACTTGTTTTTTTATGTCAATATTTTTACAATGTTTTGTATTTGAAATGGCTTTCAGTTTCCACTTTCTGTCACTGTTTTGGCGTAAGGAGAAGGGGCCACTAGCTAATGAGATAAGTGAGTCGAGCCTTGTGCACATGCAATAACACTGGCCTTGGTCCTAAAGGACAGGAATTACTGTTATAAATACTATATTATAGAAAATTGACATCCCTGGCGGGAGACTTGACTACAGTTAGCCACAAGTTAGCTGACGTGTGTTAACCATGGATGTATTCAAATCCATGTTGAAGGTTTAATTTTGCAACAAATTTGTGCAATTTGTCTGCTGGTACTGAATATTTTAACTGTTATTCATTGTATTTGATTGTACTGGATATTGCAAAACTGAATATAATACGCATAGTAGGCACTATTCTTTTTTTATCATCTAACACTGCTATTATGAGGTATCACCTTATCTCATTCTGTTTTCTTTAAATTATGATATCAGGGCGAATGGCTATAATGGCCCAAAAATGATTGTCTTAATACTTAATACGTTTTTTAATAGCCTGCCTGTATGCAGTGAACTGGTGTTGTCTATGGATAAGTATTCTTTCATATAAATCAGTCTAAAAGGAATGGTAAATGTAAACAATTAAAATACTGGTGCGTGCTGACTTGGAGGGGACGATGATCCTGTCTGAAATGTTACAAATGCACATTGTCATTGTCAGATCTGCTGATCGCGGGGCGAGCTTCTCGACCGGCGGCTTGGCCCCAGCCAAACACAGAGACACCTTTTTTCCGGAAGGAAGAGGTAAACACTTAGAAATAACACTTGGGGGATTGCCTTCTATCCCTATATCTAGATACATGTACCAGTACTTATCTGAACTAACGACATGATCACCGTCACTAGATAGAAAAAAAAGCATTGATGTTCATTCTGTGCACTGCTGCGTTGCTATATGAAGGAGATATAAAGGAGACTTACCCAAAATTTAGCAATTCCTCATTTGCCCTCTCACAACTGGCAGGTTAGTAATTATACAGCCGCTGGCCTTTCCACCTCTTCCACATCAGTCGGTCGCTTTAGTTCTAGTGCCAGGCTGAGACTTCGCTCCCCAACGTGACATCATCACTGAATTGACTTAAAAAAATAATAAATGACATTTAACAACGTTTGGAGACCTTTTTTAAAAATGATATACATATCTTGAGTGCTTTTTGTACCCAATAATCAACAGTGGTGGCTAATCTGCAACATGGGCTTTAAGAGAACAGTGCTAGCCTCTGCCAAATCCACACGGCTTAGGCCTATGTTCAAAGTTAACACTAAACCAGCCTGCTTCTATGTGACAAAAATGGCAGTGATAAACACTTGACATTTGGAGGTTCCAGGTGAACTTGAGGAAGACATTGCAGATATGCGGTTTCAACACATCTGTGAGAATTCTTGTGGAAGTGCGGTATCTTGCCAGTAGTCTATGTAAATTACCTGTAAACAACGCCCCCTTTGTCCCTCCCCTCAAGTCCCTCCTTCCTACGCCTAAACAGGGACAAAGCTGAAACTGAAAACCAGTCACGTTGTAAAAATCTTGACGGTGGGGGAAAAAAAAATGTCACTGAAAAGGCAGACGTGAAGAAAAAATGTAGATTGACGGTGAAAAAAACAATCATAATGCAAACAAATGTCAAAGTGAAATAATAGGATTGTAAGATTATTACTTTTTGATGTTTGTGTTGTGTGTGTGTGTGTATATATCAGTATACATTTTTCAGTGCCAATATTTGTTGTTCCATTGCCAAATTTTATTTTCAATACCCCAGGTTACTGTCATTGTTCTAGCTCCATAAGGCTACTGCTAAAGCCATTTAGCTCCTGCCCACTTTGGAAATATATGGAGCTGAAATGCAGCGATGAGTCAGCTCTATTTGCTGGGAGGATGAATCATTCATCATGGCCGCCTGCAGTGTCCAGGACTGGTATGAAAGGATGGAGGGGTTGAGGGGAGGTCGATCAAGACCTGATGGCAAGTTCCTCTGCTGACTCCACATATAGCGAATGAGGCTGCAGTACAAGTAGCTGCTGTATCCATATGCGGCTCCCATTGATGGTATGAAGAGAGGTTGTAAGGAGACTGAACAGCCAAAATTCTGATCATGATTACCTAAAGCAACAATATAGAATGTTTTCTGGTTCGGCCCCCCTTCAAGTTGGAAGGGGAATTGAATTTGAACTGCAAAATCCGCTACCCGGTGTGGCAAACGTTTATAGTGTGACTATAACGAATGCTGAAGTGCCGTTCACCCTGGTACGAGTTGAACCTCTAAAACAATTTTAGAAAAATTATGGTAAGTTAAAAAAAAAAGTTCTCTCGTGTTGCTTTGAAACTTCCAGGTAGAATGAAGGATTTAAATTTATTAAACTACCTTTTTGGGGGGGGGGGTCAAAGACCTTTAGTTCAATTCAGAAAAATTGTATAACTATATTTTAGACAGTGCTTCCAACCTTGTGGCAACAATTTGAGTGGGGCCCTTTTTGATGATTAAACATTACAATGCCCTTATACCTTACCCCGTACATTTACAGGGTTCAAACTGACTGAATGGTGGTTGGAGTCATTCGACTGGCTGTTGTATATGGTGCTAGTTTTGCAAATGTTTCTTGACAATTGAAAGGTAGAGGGAGAGCTAGGACAACCTCGACGAAAGGGGAGGGGAGCAGACAATAATAGGCGAGTTAAGCAGAAGAAAGGAGAGATGGAAAAACTGCATTTTAGGGAATATGAGGAGAGCAAAAGAGAGCAGAGTCGAGCTTAGCAGAAGCATCAAGTGACCTCCTCCCTCTCCATTGTTAAAGAACATAAGAGTGAGGCTGGCTAGAGGCCACAAAAGGGTTTGACTACATTAGAAACCAGCCAGAAGGAGAAAAAGGGCAAGACCAAGGTAGAGTGAGCTTTTCATGTGGTATTACAGCAACACTGGATCTGTTACATTTTACACAGGCATTCAGGATCAGCTGTATAACTGTTGCACATGTCCACTTGGTTGTAAAGCATGTGTGTTTTTCTTTTAAATGGTGTCTTCAAAAGGTGGAGTTTGAAGAGGGATCTAATGAATAAGAATAAGAATAAGGACTGACTTTAGAAGGATAAGAGGAAGCGGAAGTACACTACACAAAGGGAAATGTCTGGCAAGTACAGGAAAACTGCTATCAGTACATTGTGATTGAGAGATTTTGTGGAGATCCGACTGAGGAATGCCGCTTCTAGGAAGCACTTTCAGCAACCTGGAGATAACAATCAAAATAGTTGAGATTATTGGATTGTCTTCTAAATATATCAGCGGTTCCTCCCATAGGTGGTAGGCCAACGGGATGGCGATAAGGGTGCCACGTAGCTTCTTCGGGCTGTGCCCAACCGGGCTACGTGGCAAACCCGGCCACCAGGCGCTTGCTGACGAGTTTTGTCTGGCCCCTCACCTGAGACCACTTTGCCATGGGAGACCCTACCAGGAGCACACAGGTCCAGACAACACATCCCTCAGGTTCATAGGGACACACAAACCTCTCCACCCCGATAACGTGATGGTTCCCCGGAGCGGTAAAATCACGATCTTAATTCACCCTGTTCACGAATACAATTTAAAATGGCTTCAATTTTCTTTTTTATATAGATTTCTAATTACTTGATTCTCATTTAATTTTATAAGCATACTGAGTTTTATACAGACTGTATAAAATAAGTTTTAAAGTTCTCCCAAACGCTGCAGTGCTCTGCCTTCTCTTCATTGATGCCTCTGTTTACAGGCTTGTGATGTGCTATAGGTCCCAAAAAAATAAGTTGGTACTGCCAATTTGTATTGTCATGTTCACGTGTGCAGTATACATTAGACTTTGTGAGGGGAAAAAAAAATCATGGCAGAGAATTGTAATATCAATTCAAGTTAAGTTAAATTGTGCAGGCCTAGTCCAAAGGTTGCCTGGATGTTTGTTCAGTGTGTCAATATGTGCTTTGTCACGGTTTTCAAATCATCTGTTAACCTAGCCATTTATTTATCAAATCCCCCACAGTGGATTTATATGCAATTGCTACAACCATTGGTACTTCATAAACGTGACTTATCATAACCACGCAACACGTCTTTGTTAATTATGTCAGTTTGAGCTTAAAAGGTAGCATAGTGTTAACATATGATCTTTGTGTTTTACAGCCGTCTCCTCGTTGTGTGTGTATACAGGACTGTTTGCCGCGATTGTCGGGTTTAAATGACAGACCGGGAAGGGCAACAGGAAGTGACCAAGAGTTTGGGTAATTCATTTAGGAGCCATCAATATATCTTGTGGCTTAGCCAAAAGTAGAATTGCATTATATATACAATATTCTGTAAATTTCTTGCTTGATGGATATACATTTTTGGCTGTATTAAGCTTGTCTACTCACCTGAGCCAACAGCTGTGTTTTTTTTAATTTGACAATTTTTGACTGTCATGTTAGTTGTTTTCTTTACTTGAAAGTATTTTTTTTCTCTAATTTTTATATTTGTCTCACCTAATTGGCCTTAATTGAAGTTAATAATAAAAACGCCATCTTTTCAACGTCTTCTCCAACTCCGAGTGTTTATACCTGATCACTACTCCTCATCCACATCTTACCCTCAAAAGTGACTTTTTTTTCAGATTTTTTTTCAGTGACTTAGCTGTTCAAGCATATTTTCTTTAGGTTTTATTTAAATAAAGGATTTGACAAAAAATCATCAACTCCACAACCGAACTAATCTTATTTAATAACAAAATAAAGTAAAATCTTTTGTCTGTTTTTTTCCTTTTAACCGGTACATAGTTCTCTCCTAGGAAATAACGGACCCGTTGAAACAGAGCTTCCATTTTTTTTCTTCTATTTAATTTCCAAACAAGACTCTAAATGTTTTCTCAACCACAGCCCTGATTGTTTTTATTTTTTAAATATATTTTTCATCGTTTAATTGCGCGCTATAGAAGACCCTGGTGACAGATGAGTGCCAGTGTGTGCCATAGAAAGAGAATATATATACACAAATAGTAAAGCAAACACAAATAGTTCTCAGAGTGCAAGCAGGTATTAAGTCAACTTTCACAAAGTCTCAAATTACTATAATTTTCTGAAAATCTTCTTTGACACACTTACATTTTCCAAAACATCTGACATATTTTGCCCATCACAGCATGGAGCTCCAAGTGTTTTTTCATCACACCAGAGGGAGCCCCTGCCACTGATCTGCCATGTCTTGTCCCTCTGCAGTTTCTAATACCTCATCCCTTTTTGATAAATTAATGCTGGATGATGATGACTGATATTACTGTGCCAAGGTAACTGCCATTATGGAGGCGTGATTGAAGACTGGTCAACCAAGGCTGTTGTTTATACTGTCTCCTTGGTGTAAAGTGCTTGGGTGTAGCCAGTATGATAACAAGGGTCATTAACTAGGAGGTCAGCGGTGTTAAGCTTGTGCATTTAAACCTGATAAAGACTGATACCCAACGAAAAGAGGTGACTCATCTGAGCCTCTTCTAGAAATAGTATCACTTTCACCAATAACATAAAAGATAAAGCACTTTACTTTTACCCCCAAAAGCATTTATGTTGAGCTGGACAGTTCATGCTTTACCTTTTAGGGGAGAGGGGAAAAAAAAAACTTTAGTGACTCCTGTTATAACAGCAATTGCGGTTAAATATAACGCGCGTAGTGTTTCCTGTGACTGCTTCCCAGTAAAGGCAACCCTATAGGTAAATGTTATTAATAAAGCAAGTTAATGGTAAACGGAGCGCTTTAATAAAATTACAGTAGAGTACATACATGTTTCTTGAGAATGTGTTGTGCTTACGAAGCCAACTAGAATCCATTGTTGGAATGGCGTGCTCACCACAAACGACGAAACCATACTTAAGTTAGGTATAGTTAGCCATGTAACAGTAAACCACGGTCGAAATGTTGATGGTAACAATTACCCTTTTCAAATAAAATATCCTTGTCGCGGTGGATTACCACTCTGTGGAAACCATGCGTTTGATCCTTCCCAGCCTATATACAAGGCTTTTAATTTAATTTTTTTTAATTTAATTTTAATTTAATAATTAATGTAATTGATAGTATTGTTTCTTGCTGGTAGTTGTACTATTTAGTTGTGGTAAAGGTTAAATGCTTATTAATGTGCTTTATTATTTGCTTATATTTCAGAACCACATGTAACGTCAAATACAACTTCATGTTTGAGTTGTTGTAAATATATCTTAAGGAAGATAATAAAAAAAAAAGTTGCTGGACATTGGCAATACCTCGAACACGTTGTATACGCCGCTCCAGAGCAATCCCAACATGCTCAATGGGTGACATGTCTGGTGAGTATGCTAGCCATGCAAGAATTGGGAGGTTTTTAGCTTCCAGGAATTGTGTACAGATCCTTGCAACATGGAGCCATGCATGATCATGCTGCAACATGAGGTGATGGCTGTGGATGAGTGTGTCTCAGGATCTAGACAAGGTATCTCTGTGCATTCAAATGCCATCAATAAAATGCACCTGTGTTGGTTGTCCATAACATACGCCTGCCCATTCCATAACCCCACCGTCACCATGGGCCACTCAATCCACAATGTTGACATCAGCAAACCGCTCATCCCCACAACGCCATACACACTTTCTGCCATCTGCCCTCTACAGTATAAACCGGGATTTATCCGTGAAGAGAATACCTCTGCAAAATGTGAGCATTTGCCCACTCAAGAACTGCAGTCAGGTTGAGACCCCAATGAGGACGGCGAGCGTGCACATGAGCTTCCCTGAGATGGTTTCTGACACTTTGTGTATAAATTATTTAATTATGCAAACTGATTGTTGCAGCAGGTGTCTGTGTGGCTGATATCTGTATGTGAAGATGCTGGATATGGAAGTGGTGTGGTTTCACGTGGTCTGCAGTTGTGAGGCTGGTTGGGTGTACTGCCATATTCTTTGAAACGCCTTCGGAGACGGGCTTATGGTAGAGAAATAAACATTGGTGGACATAGTATTAAAAATGGGGGGTTGTTTTCATAATAGTATAAATTGTATTATAGCTTTTTCTCAGGGTCCACCTTCTAGATTTCTTCTGTTTTTGGTCTGTGGCCGTCTTAGTGGATAAAGCTGTACTTTAATAATACACACAATTAATAAAATAAATGCGCAACAACGCGTTTAATACTTAAGAACATCTGTTTTATGTAATCTACATTAGTTTGTTATAAACTATTTTTGAATTTGTTTGGTTTGAATACCGCTTTAAAAAGTAAACTGTATAACCTTTTAACCTTTTTACTATGAAAAAGTATTGTATCTCAAGATGAGCTGGAAAGAAAATGCTGCTTGATGGGTAGGTGGTCGATGTGTGAAAATGCTATCAAATGTGATTTGTCTGAGCCTCTTAATGTGTTTTGGTAACTGAAAGAATGTGGAAAGTTCATCACCTGCCCTGGCTGTTGTCTGTTTGAAGACTTTATAAAACCGTTATAACATTACCTTATAATGGAGAAAACAAAGATTTGATTTATTTTTTTTATTTTAATTTAGCAATCAGCCAAGAGTATTTGTTGGCTGCTTAACTGTGAGGCCATTTTCCCACTTGCTCTATTCTAGGCTTGTGTCATTGCATGTTCCAGCCAAGTTTGCCACATGTTATTTTCAGAACATATTATTCTACTCAGAGGTGGCATCTTTAGGCATGCGAGTGGCACTCTACATGTTCTGTGGTCAGTATTGGATGCAAGGAGTAGTGTAAGGCATAACAATTTGAAATTCAGTAATGGGAACACTCCGTTATACAATTTAGGGGTTGGCTTCTTTGCTGTCTAAAGAGCAGTTTGGGGGAGGGGTGATAGCCGTTTGGTCTCTGTGCGTGCAGTGGACAGACTGGTCCGGGCTGGAGGTGTGAGGAGGCTGTTAGCTAGTCATATTTCCATGTTATCGTCTTAGCTGGCGTGCTAATTTGGCACTAGTAAGCAGACATTTTGCAATGATCTGGGTAATTACCGTGATTCAGTCATGTAGTATTCCCTATGCAGCCCAACTTTATGGGGCAAAGTAAAAAAAATAAAAAATAAAATTTAAATTGTTTATCCAGGAATCGTATCATTTAAAGGATTTTTTTTTTTAACCCCCAGATGTCAGCTATTTGCCCGAAAAGATAAAATGTTTGACCGAGGAGAAACCAACATTTGAATCCAATACTTTCAGACTGTGCCAGCAGATTTAACAGACTGTTATCAGTGAAGAAGACCAGAGTGGCAGCACACGCTGTGAAAATATTGGATTTTAAATATTGCTTTTGCCCTTTCAAAAAACCTTGAGCATGCAAACCATTGGTGAATTAAAGGTAAAAGGGCGTGTCTTACCTAATATGAGCAAAATGTACTTCAACGTGTAAATGGTAAACAATTGTTGCATGTCTTCTTTTTTTTCACAAACAAGCTCACCATTCAGCCCACAGTTCTTGCAACTCCATTTCTCTGTCACCTTACAGTATTTCTCATTTCTGTCATTTGCTCTCTTTTGCCTTTGCACCACATTGCTCAATTATATTTACTCATGCATGTCTTGGTATACCGAATGAATATTCTTATTAGATGCTGGTGTTGAGACAGATTTCTTCATGGAGCGTTGAATTTTATATTCATGACCATGGATGCACATTCTGAGATGTGTAGTGATAGAGGAGTCATGTCGTACCACATGATGCTAGGTAAGGAATAATATTTATGTTTGAATCAGCTGAAATTAGCCTGTGTTGAACGTAAAGGATGACACCTTGAATCAAAAGTGGTTTTGGGTGTGACTCACTGTGGTTTTTGATAATCTGGTGACGCAGCTCTAACGCAGGGTGGTTGTTTGCTGATGAATATTGGATGTCGAAGGTGTAGCGGTTGAGGTAGAACAAAACCTGTTGCAGCATTTGGAAGTGTTTAATGAGTGTAAGCTAAAGTCTTGTATGAATTCAATTAGGGCAACTTGTTAGCTGAGAGGTAGGATTATAATGCAGCTGTATAGAAGAGATGAGTGGAGATAAAGGAGAGAGAAGATGAGAAGAGGAAATAAATGTAAGCACTTCCAGATTGTTTTGTTTATGACAGCCAGTTAATAAAGCAGAGAATACAAGTAATTCTCTGCTCAACTGTCTCTGACGTTACATCTTTAACCCTCACGTTGTCCTCAGGTCAAATTGACCCGTTTTCCTAAATCAATGTTCTTTTTAACTACCCAAAAGAACAAGGTTAATTCCACACAATGCTCTTTGGCAAGGAAAAATCTATACTTGCATTAATTTTGGGGCGTCTTATTCAGTTTTATAGCATTTGAAAAAACAAATTGAAGTGGTTTTGGAATAGTATTGAGTAAAAGTTGACATATTCTGCTTTTCTAACTCAAACATGTAATATAATTTCATACAAATGAGGTGTATTGACCAAAAATTTCAAAAATAAATAAAGTTAATAAGTTAGTGTAAGAAAACGTGAAAGTGACAAAAATTGAAAAAAAAAAAATCAAAAGTAAAAATGTGAAAAAACAGACAAAAACATCGAAGTTAAAATCTTAAAAGCATCAACAAAAGTGATTTTCAATTTTGATGGGAAGAAAACACAAGGGTTAAATGTCACATTAATCACACAATTGCTAATATACCAATGCTTGCTATATGAACAAAACAAAAGCTTTACACTTTTGTTGAGTCATGCTCATGTTTTGTCATTCAGTATACAAAACAAGTCATTACAACGCAACATTAAGTCCTCAAACTTAATTGTGCAATCACCATTTGAAGGTGTGGGAGGGAAAAAAGGGTCATATGTTTTAGAGCACTGAAAAGATGCCACCAGCAGAGAGTACAAATGAGACGACACAGTTCTAATTTTTGCAGAAATGAGGGACAAATAGCCAACGGTGGTAGAAAAGAAAAAAGTATTGTTAACATACATCTGTTCTCTGTGGTGACATTTAACCGCAAGTAATACAGTGGAGAGTAGCAGAGGATGTAGGCATTTTCAAAGAAATGAGCAAGTTAACATTTTAACCCTAAACCACAACTTTTGAATGAAAAAAGAAAAATGCTCTTTTGCCATAAAATGACTGTTTTCAAAATGGAAGTAATTTTTAATGTGATGAAGCTTTGTGACTAGACAATCTAATTTGATTTCCTTTCCTGCTACCAACTCAATTCAATAAGTCCTACAAATAAAACGACAAAATGCAGTACAAATCTGGTGCATATCACTATTGAAGAATGTGTTCTACAATGTACACTTGTTTACATTAGGGTTATGGGCCTTTTGTCATGGTTACAATAATAACAATATGGTTAAGGTTAGTAATGGTCATTGTCATGCTTAAAAGAACACAAGTGGGTTAGCTTACATCAAAATATAGTGTACATTTTATTTCAAATTTTCAGAAAATTAGCACAAAAAAAGTGAGTTTGTGCGTGTTTCCATCCACTACTGTTATGGAAATATTAGTTTGTTGCATCGAGATCAACAGTTGCCGATACTATTTCTCCAGTCAGCGTCATCAAATCATTGCAGAACAGGGCGCAACAAGATGACATAATTAGCAGAGCACCAAGCCTCAAATAAACCAAAATAATGGGAAATACATGATGGAAGTATGGCATTTGTTTTGTTTTTTCATTTTACACACTGTTTTTGTCCGCTGTCGCATGCTTTATGCAAGCCATCTTTAATTCACTAAGTGTCAAATTTTGTTATCAACATGACAAGGTTTCCACCTCAGCTAAGCATAATACATTTTTGTAGATTTAGACATTTGTCCAAATTTCAGCTGTTTCCACTCATTTTTTTTATTTGTGAATTTAATCATGCATAAAAACAGGTTAATGGGAATACACTTACTAACCATTTTTTTTATCCAATGATTTCAAATGCCTTGAAATGGAATCCAAAGCCTGGACTACATGGGGGGGGGGGGGAGAAACTGTCAACTAACATTCAAATGGATCGAAGAATAGCCAAAATGGCAAAAGCTCAACCAATGATCAGCTCCAGGAAAACCAAAGAAGACTTAGTTACCTGTGAGTACTGTTACGTTCAGAAGAAGGCTATGTGAAGCAAAGCTATCAGCTAGAAGCCCCCGCAAAGTTCCATTACTGGGGAAAAAAAGACAAAGGTTAAGATTTGCCAAAGAACACATTGAATGGCCAAAGGAGAATTGGCGCAACATTCTGTGGACTGATAAGAGCAAAAGTGTTGTTTTTGGGTCTAGGGGTTGCAGACAGTTTGTCCGACAACCCCCATGCGCTGAATTCAAGCCACACTACGCTGTAAAGACATTAAAGCATGGTAGTGCAAAAAACCATGTTATGGGGATGTTTCTCTTACTGTGGTGTTTGGCCTATTTCTTGCATACCAGGGATCATGGATCAGTTTCAATTTTATATATTTCAATGTAATATTAACAGGTTATGTTGCTATTATGCTGAATAGGAATTGCCTTTGAAATGGGTCTTTCAACAAGACAATTAGGTTGTAAAGAAAAATGCAAATACTGTTATTTTTTAACAGCCCCAAATTCCTTTTTCGTCACTTTCTGGAAAGGTTTAACACAAACTTGATCAATTATGGTCATGTTTTGATTTTGGGATTGAATGTGCAGTTCCAATGCATTGATATGATGGAACTAAAATATTACTACTATTCTAAGGATTTTGACCATTATTAACTTTTTAATTTCATTAGTAAAACACTATTTTTTTTAACATAACTGTACTTCAGCGATGTCACAGAAGACATTAAGCAGGAGTTTTTACAGGCTGACTAGTGACACCCATGACTATAAATTTAACATGTACAATTGGTGTAGTGCCTCTTTAAGAAATGTAAGCCTATTCGAGAGTCATCTGTTGAAGGCTGCATGATGGCCTACTTATCCTGATCTGTTCTGCTGTACTTTACAATAATGTTTTGACAGAAGTAATGTTTTTTTCTGATGTATGTTTTTTAAAGCAGCAGAGAGAATGCACTGCATCATTGTGGTCGGCCTTGATTGCATTGGAGGCAGCGTCACTCAGCCATCTTGACATTCATCATGGGACAAGCAAGCCAATCCAGGCATATGTACAGTAATGCTAAACATCTGCTTGCATTCCTCGGTTGTCTCTTGGTGCTTTATTCCAAGAAGCAGAGGGGAGGTGACGCTGGCTGTCCTGCTAAAACATCTGGTACAAGGTCGGGTCCATATCTACTGCTTCCCTGAAATCCGGACAATCTCCAAGCATGTTTCTTCCAACCTAATCCCACTTTTTTAATGCCATGATGGAGTCTTGTTCTCGGAGAGTGGAAGGTGTTAGACTGCAGAAAACCTCCAGGCTTTTGAGGAGGCTTGTGGACATATTCTAGGAGTATTTTTGCTGCTGTCTGGCCTCGGCCAACATTATCTGTGATGTAGACACACACCTATGGTGTGGCCTAGCCTAGAGGTGGAATGCTGGGATAGAATAAATTACCTTTTTGACCAATATTCTTTTCTATTTATAGTCTAGGGGCAATGTATCACTTTAGGAAAACATGTCTGCCTACATTTACAAACTTAGCAATAGCCAGACAGAAAATAATAACCGCCAGATTGAGGGACTGATTGACAGATGAACATTCATGCAAGGTCAAAGTCAAGGTAGACAGACCGAGGGATGGAAAAGAGGATCCGGAAACAGTATTTATCAAGAAGAAAATATGAAAGGGTGCTATGAAAGACTAAAAACACAATGTTCCTTTTTGGTTGGGAAAATTGAGGGAAAACAGCTCTTCACTTCCTGAAGAATAGATTGTCATTATGACTACCAGCTGCTGTGCAGCGACACCATGGTGACAGGTCTGAGATTGGAAATATGATTGGCTAATCCTGCAAGAAGAAATGAAATACTGCGCCTTTCTGAAGACCAAGGTAAACTTTGTTGAGGACGGGGAGTTAATTGAAGTGTCACTCCATTTCTGATTTGAATGACGTCTCGGACAAATGAGAATCACTGTTCCCTTCTACCTCACTCACCTGCTCTGCATAAATCTTGGTTTGGAGGTCACTGTCTCTGAAAACAACATCCGGTCAGTTAGTTCACACCAATATCTTATTCACTCTAAGGCATAAATGGTTGCTCGGCTTTATCTGCTGCCAGTAGACTTGACTGACATGCATATTAGCTCCTTTCTCCCAAGGCTCTGAAAACACAACTTTCATTTTCTCTATTCAGATTGCGACCACCTTGAGGTGTCTTTGTTGCATACTAATTGAGGGGCGCTTACCTCAAGAGAGAATATGCCAGGCGTCTATGTAAGGAACTAACTATTTTTCACTGTCTCAATATAAAGTGTCATCCAGGACAGGTAGCCGATTAGTTAATTCAGATCATCCATGGAGAACCCGTGTAGATCAAAACACAAACAAAATGTGATTGTTTGGGGACCACAAGTCTACATGGCAATATAAACACTTTCTCATCTGCAAACCCAATTGTTCTTCCTCTTGCCTACCAGTGATAATCTCCAATTGTTGCTTCTCCTCTTTTTCAATTCTAAGTCCACCTCAATTTTTTTTTGTGCTTTTTTTCTCAATTAAATAACAAAAAGCATCTTGCTTTCTCCCCTGAAGGAGATCAGCTTTTTCTGATGCATCGCTTAACCTTCATGCTTCATTGCTGTGCCGTCAGATATGTTATGTCCTGCCCAGGAGAAATGATTACAACTAATGAAATGCCACAGGGATGTGTCAAAACAACGCTGAAGGCTGGACCGAACAGCTGATTTGAGTTGGTTCAATCAACTCTGGGTTAAGCATGTGCACCACCACTTTAAAAATATAGGCATGAATAAAGCCAGGATACTATGATTCACCATGGTAACAACCACAATCAAACTGGTTGGTGGAAATACTCATGGGCATGAGTTTTAACATATATTTGTGAAAAAAGCAACGCAGCGTGGTGAAATGGTATTGTACCTAGAATCTATTTTATTTAAGTGACTAATCCAATTCTGAGTCTGCTGCACTATCAAAAGAATTATAATTCATAATCTTTTATTTCAAAGGGTTTACATCATTCACCTGCAGTACTGTGGAACTCCTTTTTAATGACTCTTGTGTCCAGTGAACCCCCCCAAAAAAAAGGTTTCAGAGCAAGTCTCTCTTCTGATGGTGCTTTGCTATTGTGGCTTAACTAATATGCTCTGCATCACCAATGTTGTAAAGAAATCTGCCGTTTGCAAAAAAAGTAATGTGACACAAAGAATCAGCTGGGATAGCATGCCTACAATGTGTAACGTTAGTGAAATGAGGACGGATAAGGTTATGTTGGCTACATAACTGATAAGACTGGAAAGAAAAACTATATCCCTAGGTAGGCTTCTGTATTATCTGGAAATTAAAATACATCTACAGTTGTGGCCTCAATTTCATTAAACAATGGTTTAACCCCTGCAAACTAATACAGCTTCATTCACGGGATCAAAAGGAAATGGCATTTTTTTTGGGGGGGGGGGGACATTTGATGGTCTGACCAGGTTTGGTTCACAGTTACCCCTTTCTCTCAGGTTTGATTACTGTGCCTTTCGGAAATAAGTTTCCCTCATCTCAGGGTTAACAACTCCCTCAGTTTTAACTAAATCTGCTTTCTGCAATGGACCCCTGATGTCTCACTAGCACACACATGCACAAGTTGATCACTTGGATAAAGGGTTTGGTAAAGGGACAGACATTTCAAATAACACGAAAATATCACAATTGAATGCACAAATAAGATTTCTGCAGGATGGGACTTTAGAGGTAGAGAAGCCCATATCTCTATATCTGCAGGCCTTTTCATCATGTGCATGGAGAAAATTCTCAAGGAGAATGGGTTGCACAATGAATTTCATATTTGCCGTGTGTGATGAAATATGGTCTGAGCAGGCCTTGTAGTTAGGATGAAATGAGTAAGCTGCTGTGTCTGTCTGTGTGGTTTGGCATAGTATGAGTAACATGATGATGTGTATTAGAGCCAGAGGATGCGAGAGTCGTACTGACGGACAGAGGGAATGGCAGCTGCTGTGGCATGATCAGAGTTGCATATAAAGAATCCTCATGAAGTGAACCCAGGGCACTAAATGCTTTCTCCTTCTTTCTTTTTTTTTAAATAGGACACTTGCCATGATTTCCTGCCCCCTCGTATCAACATGCTTCTATATTTGTCTTATTTAATTGGTTGATTTAAGCATTTTCCACCGCATGATGCCCAGCCTATATGGACTTAAGACAATGAACAACAAAATCCACAAGGTCATAAAAACCTAACAAATACTGAGTCATTTAACAAAATGTTTGACCTGTTTATAAAACTAAAATTAACCACAAACCTCGATCTGTAATTGACAGCAGGCTCCTATGCCACTCATATTACGCATAAATGGACATCATGTATCAACAGGTTTAAAACTTGGATTTCAATAGATATTAACTAAAGTTTACAAAGAGATGCAAAATGACTACAAATGTGTATAATAAGCACTAAGAGACGCAACTGTACCACAAACGAATGCAAAACAATTACATGTCTGTGCAGGGGCTTGTCTCATAATCATTGCTGCAGCTATTTATGGACAATGTATTTATTTGTATTGTACAGTTATCTATTGCCACCAACCAGGGGCCTGTTCCACGAAACCAGGATAAGGGATTAAGCCGGGATATTCAAGTTGTCCTGGATGAATTTAAATTTGACCTTGTTGCACAAAACCAAGTTGAATTAAACCCAGCCAAGTAACCATGGAGATATATTTTTTGCGGCTAGCCTGGTCCAAAGCAGGCTAACAACCAGGCTAAGATTAATCCTGGAGTCTCGTGTTAAAGCTATTCCGTTGTCTTCCGCATGTGTTCTGCTTTATTTTTTTATTAACATGCATTATTTGTCACAATTGATGATGCGAGTTTGATTTAAACCCTACTATAGCAGTTGTTTAGATGGTTAGAAATGGTTGCACTGGCACCCAGATGTGGAGTGGCAAGCAGGAGAGTCAAGACATTTCCTGGTGGGACGGTAGTGTGTCGAGGCTACCTGGCGTGTGCCCGCTGCCTGACGGCAGACCTGTGCATCGCATCAGTGTCCACTCTCTCTGTAAAAGTAAAGATGACCAGCGCCGTGTCTGTGGTCTGTGCAGCTTCAGGTTTATACCGGACGCTGCGGAGATTAACTGGGAAAATGCGATCTTCCCAGATGATATTGATGGCAGACTGGTCAGAGACCAATATATTCATGATTTCATTTTCTTGTTGCTTGTCCTTCTCTAAAGGACAGTTTATGTTACTCCGTAATATGTAGGCCTAATGTTTAAACTGTAGTTTACATTCATTACACCGGGAACACCACATTGGTTCTTAATCTTTTTATTTTGATGCTGTTACTTGTCAGAAGAAAAAAAAAAAAAGAATATTGTTTTACGTATTTGCTCACAGCGTGTATTGAAGTCACTTCTTTTTGTCCCATTTGTTCTGTATGAACATTAATTGTACAAAGATATTTAGAATTAGACATAGCTTATAGATATTTGTGCATGGTTGTAAAACATGTTCTTGCGTTGTAAATAAAGGTTTGAAATTAAGCCTAGAGTCTTTAGGGTAGCCTACATTTCCCGAGGAACATTAATTCCCTCTGCTCACTTTTAAGGCAAAAGTAGGCTAAATAATAATACATGTTATTACATACATGCTACTCAGACACTTGGCGATAAAACCAGCACATTTATCACATTAAAACAGAAACATGAAACATTATATTTAAAGCAATTAAAACACAGTGTAGCCTAAAACTTTATAAAAAAAGAAAAGAAAAGTGGCGTGACTAGGCTAAGTAGATATATTTTTAAACCCTTACGCATTCAGTCGGTCCACTATAGTCAGTTCAACTTTTTCTCTCCGTTTGATAACAGCCGTATTTCCCTTTCTCCATATTATATGCTTCACCTCCTCGTTACTTTCCATTAGAAGCTGCTGCTCATATGGCGCATGCGTCTTCTCCATTTCTGCATACGTAAATCTGTGATCGATACTGTGGTCTATTTAGGAAAGCCGTGAACGTGCATTTATCCCAGTTATCTCCCCCTTGCTTGACATAGCTTCACCTGTTCATCCTGGCTCTGCAAACGTGCAACCGATTAAACTGCGAGGAGCGGATCACACTAAGTCAAGCTGCGCTTTTTCACTCATCCTGGATATCTTTATTTTACTTTCGTGCAACAGGCCCCCGGGCTTCAAATGTGAGTCCTACCATAAAGTTTGAAAAATATAGTCCTACGACATTTTTACTTAGTGACAATTGTGCCCCCCCCAATTCAAAAGTCGTGTTTTAAATGTTTTTTAGGAACAAATCTAAATTTTCCAGGAAACGGATGAAGATCAAGTTACTGCTGGATGAAGGTGGGTGGATAAAAGATGTAATGGTACCACTGAAATGCATTTATTTATATAATTTTAACTGTAACCACTTAATCCAACTAAATTCCTATAAATGGAGAAGAAGCAACATAGTCCACTGCCTACAGTAGGCTACATTTGTGTTAAATGTAAAGTTACAGGAAACTTACAGATTATGTATGAACAAATATTCATATGTGCAAATAACCTCTGTTGCTGTGACAAATGGCTGGCAGGTGCAAGAGGGGCCAAGTTGTGCAGAGCAGCAGCAAAGTCTAAATATGAATATTAATGTTCAGTAGAGAAAGTGCATTATTAGGTTAAACCACTCTGTCCTTCTGGCTGAAGCACATTTACAACCACAATGCACTGATGTACAGTTCAGTGTCTATATAGTCAAACTTTTCTTTTAAAATACAGAGAAAGGAAAAAAAGACCAGACATGAGAACTGAATACAGGCTTTTACTACAGTGTTTTTAAAAAGACATGATAAATTCTTTAACTTCTGGCCTGTTGCACAAAGTCTCCATACCATGCTGGCTTCATCTGATACATGGTTTGGATGTATGTTGTGAGACGGAGAAAGCGAGGGTGAGAGGTCTGACAAAGGAATGTCTGAGTGAAATGAATGCCTAAATCTGCCCATCAATAAGCAGCTTGGGCCTGTGCCATAAGGGCTGCATGCTTCCCTGCGGATGCAGCTCCACTTAAAAAAAAAAAGAAGATACATCTGGGTCTTAAATTGCAAGTGTGTGTGTGCACGTCCGTCCTTCTGGCTGAGGCCAACTTGGTGCTCCTTCCAACAAGGATTAAGCTCTCAGACATAGACTCATCTAATCACTGGTGGCCCAAATGGAGAGAAAAAATACAATCCCTTGCCGAACAAAGTGGGATCACAAACACACAGAAGCAAATGTGCACCACAGAGCAGGCTGGATGAAGCACGCCCCTCCCTCCCTTGTTATTTAAAGGACAGAACTGACTGATACTAAATATAAAGACCTATGGACACCGCAGGAAGTGCAACACACATTATTAGTACATATACAGTGGATATAAGAAGTCTAAACACCCCTGTTAAAATGCCAGTTGTTTTTATATAAAAAAAACAGTCAATATATATCATGTCAGAACCTTTAATGTGACCTATAATGTGAACAATTCAATTAAAAAACAAATTGAAATCTTCATGGTTGAAATTAAAAAACTAAAAGCCTTACAGTAACCTGGTTGAAAAAGTGTGCACACCTTGTTATACCTGGGGATGTGGCTGGGTTCAGAATTAACTAATCACATTCAAACTCATGTTAAATTGAAATTATTACACACCCCCCCCCATCATTTAAAGTGACTCTGATTAATCACAAATAAAGTTCAACTGTTCCGGTAGGATTTTCCTGACATTTTCTTAGTTGCATCTCAGCAAAAGCAATGGTCCGCAGAGTGCTTCAAACCATCAGAGGTATCTCATTGTTGAAAGATAACAGTCTGGAGAAGGGTACAAAATAATTAAAGCATTAAATATACCATGGAACACAGTGAAGACAGTCCTCAAGTGGATAAAATATTTCACAACAGAGACATTACCAAGAACTGGATGTCACTCCAAAATTTATGAAAAAACAAGAAGAAAACTGCTGAGGGGGGCTTCCAAAAGGCCTACAGCAACATTAAAGGAGCAGCAGGAATTTATGGCAAGTACTGGCTGTGTGCTACATGTGACCACAATCATATTCTGAATTTGAATGGGCTTAGGGGTAGGTGGGAAGCCTTTTCTTACAATGAAAAACATCCAAGCCCAACTGAAGTTTGCAAAAACAAAAATCAAGTCCCCCAAAAGCATGTGGGGAAAGGTGTTATGGTCTGATGGAACCAAGGTTGAACTTTTTGGCCATAATTCCAAAAATTATATTTGGTGCAAAAAGAACAATGCACGTTGCCCAAAGAACCCCATACCCACAGTGAACCATGGTGGTGGCAGCATCCTGGCATTTTAACAGGTATGTGTAGACTTTTTATATCCACTGTACTTTTAACAGCAGTGTAAATCATAACCAGGGAAGACAACACAACATAAACAGCCCACAAAATTAAAAGCAAAAAAAAATCTTTTAGCTTACAGATTACTTGGTCACACATGTAAAGTGTCTCAGTTTCTCTACCGAAAATATGGGGACTATTTCTTTGGAAGAATTTATTTCTATTACAAAAAAAAAACTACAAATAGCAGTGAAAGTGAGGAAATATAAATATATATATATATATATATATAGAATCAAGTGTATACTTACGCATACATAATTTCAATGGTAAATTTGTTTAAACAATAATACAGAATAACAACAAAATTCAGACAAATGCATTTCAAAAATGTTAAATCAATTTGCATTTTAATGAGCAAAACATGACAGTACTTGGTGGCAAAACCCTTGTTGCCAATCACAGAGGTCAGATGTTTCTTGTAGTTGGCCACCAAGTTTGCACACATCTCAGGAGGGATTTTGTCCCACACCTCTTTGCAAATCTCCAAGTCATTAAGGTTTTGGGGCTGACGTTTGGCAACTCAAACCTTCAGCTCCCTCTATAGAGTTTCTAAGGGATTAGGGTCTGCAGACTGGCTAGGCCACTCCAGGACCTTAATGTGCTTCTTCTTGTACTCCTTTGTTGCCTTGGCCGTGTGTTTTGGGTCATTGTCATGCTGGAATATCCATCCATAACCAATTTTCAATGCCCTGGGTGAGGGAAACTTCAAACGGAACTTGTAAACTTCAGACAGGTTTTTATATGTGCTTTCTTAAGCAGAGGGGACCTTGCGGGCGCTGCATGATTTCAGTTCTTCACGGCGTAGTGTGTTACCATTGTTGTCTTGGTGACTATGGTCCCAGCTGCCTTGAGATCATTGATAAGATCCTCCCGTGTAGTTCTGGGCTGATTCCTCACTGTTCTCATGATCATTGCAACTCCACGAGGTAAGATCTTGCATGGAGCCCCAGGCCGAGGGAGATAGACAGTTCTTTTGCGTTTCTTCCATTTGCTAATAATTTCACCAACCTTCTCACAAAGCTGCTTTGAAATGGTCTTGTAGCCCATTCCAGACTTGTGTAGACCGGAACAAGATGGTTTACCATCTTGTCCCTGACATCCTTGGAGAGCTCTTTGGACGTGGCCATGGTGGAGAGTTTGGAATATAATTGATTGATTGCTTCTGTGAACAGGTGTCTTTTATACAGGTGACAAACTGAAATTAGGAGCACTCCCTTGAAGAGTGTGCTCCTAATCCTAGCTCGTTACTTGTATAAAAGACACCTGGGAACCAAAAATCTTTCTGATTCGGAGTGGGTAAAATACTTATTCCCCTCATTAAAATGCAAATCCATTTATAACATTTTTGACATGCGTTTTTCTGTTTTCTTGTTATTCTGTCTCTCACTGTTCAAATAAATTCAATAAAATTCAATTTTAATGGTAGTAAAATTATAGACTGATCATTTCTTTGTCAGTGGGCAAATGTACAAAAGCAGCAGGGGATCAAATACTTTTTTCCCTCACTGTATGACAGTACAATGTATTGATAGATCGGTCTGTAGTGATGTTTGCTGCCCATTTTCTGACTCTGGAAGAGTATAAGTCCTGGATGGAGGGCAGGTTGGCACCAATGATTTTCTCCACAGTCTGTTCCTGTGGCTGATCCAAACCAAACAGTGATAGCCATGAAGAGAACAGACTGGATGATTGCACTGTAGAACTGAATTAGCAGCTTCTGAGGCAGAGCTGGAGTTGGAAGAACATTCTCTGCCGGGCCTTTTTATTGATTGTGTCAATGTTGGGCATCCACTTCAGGTCTTGTGAGATTGTGCATCTCAGAAACCTGAAGGATTCCACAGCAACAAGTTGTTCTGACCACACCAGAGGGGCCAGTTGTTCAACCTCCTGTCAGTATGCAGGCTCGTCACCGTCCCAGGTGAGCCCGACGATGACTGTTGTGCCGTCTGCTAATTTTTAGGAGACGGGTCACCTGAGGTATAGTCACTGTGTAGAGGGAGTAGAGCAGTGGGAGACACAAATCTACTGGACTGGAAGATATTGGATGAGATTTTCTCCATCGTCACCTGCTGTCTCCAGCGTGGAGATGGTTGTTAACTATCAAAGCGGCCGAGGGGTATGAATGTGGGCTTATCAAACCCGTAGTAAAACCCAGGTAGTTGTTCATGTTGTTGGCCTGTTGATGGGTCTCTACAGTGACTGACGTCCTGCAGGCTTCTCCACAGATGCAGGGTTGTTGCCTGAGAACTTGTTTTTTAGCTTTTCATAGTAGCTTCTCTTTGCTACTCTGATCTCTCTTGTGATTGTGTTTATGGTCTTCTTGTACTAGATTCCAGTTCCTGGAACTCAACGTTAAGAAAACTAAAGAATTAGTTATAGATTACAGGAGAAATAAGATCACAGCTGAGGCAGTGGAAATCAAAGGTGCAGAAATAGAAAGAGTGAACACATACAAGTTTTTGGGCATTGTTTCTAACGACAGGCTAACATGGTCTGATCATGTTGACTCATTGATGAAAAAATTAAGTCCCCGGGTCTACTGTATGAGGAAGTTGCAGTCCTTTAAGGTGAAGACGGATGTGGTGAGAATGTTTTTTATGTCAGTCGTATGTAGTGTTTGGAGTTACTGTGTGGTGGGGTGGGGGGGGGAATGCAGGGCTAACTGAGAAGGCCAGGATTGATAGTTACTTAAAGGGCTGGGGAAATGGGGGGAGAGTTAAATACAGTGGATCAGGTATATGACGATCATCTGTTAAAAATGAGAGAAAATAACAAAACCCGGGTCACCATCTTCATGATAATCTGACAGGCAGGGTTATAGAGCATAGTGGTAGCCTAAGACCTCCTGTGACACAAACTAAGCGGTATGCTCTTTCTTTTATACCTCAGGCTATTAGACAGCACAACAAGCACTTTAAATGTGCATTTTTATAAGTTTTTATTTTATTTTATTTATATATTGTATTTATGTATAATATTGTAGTGTATTTATTCTCTAGTTTTTTTATGGGTAAGATGGCGAGTGTGATCACTGTAATTTCCATTTTTATGGATGAAATAAACTTGACTTGACTTGACTTGATCCTGACCCCATTCTGTAGGCCGCCTCCTTGGCCAAAGGAAGCTGCCTGATTTCTTTATTCTTTTTGAATGTATCAATATACAGAATATATAGTGTATGTATAGAATACACAGATACAAATGGTCAAAAAATACAAATGTGTATTAGTAGATGCTGTGGCAATATTGCTCATCTATAATTCATGCCAGAGAGCCCTGTGACTTGAAGTGAAATTAAGAGAAAAAGTGAGGGAGGAAAGGAGATGGATCAGATCTGGCTTGGTTTTGATTGAATTCTGCACAGACAGTAGTCAGATACACCTGGGTTCCTCTGTTCATCTGAATCCGGATATTACCCCTGAATATAAAAAATCAGAAGCCTGACAAGCTGCCTCCAGTGTTTTTGAGATAAGGTAGATCTCCTTCAGATGCAGTTATTTTAACAAAGGTGCTGGCTATTTGAGCTGCCGTGCCCTTCCACATGATTATATGCACAGGATAGAGGAAAATGAAATGCAGAACAGCACCAATCCGAAATGGTGACATACCTGCAAGATTCATTCTGTTACAAACATTTTGGTTATGAAAATGGTCATGACATGTAATGTGGCCTGAGACACACGTAGGAAGATCGCGTCCATCAACAGCAGGAAATGAATGTTAACAAATGCAGACACATACACTTCCCACTGAGGTGTACCCACCTACACTGCTAAAGTTTTTTTCTTATTTAGAGCAGATTACCTTGCAGTCTGAAAACATTGCAGAGCTGTCATTGTTGATGTACACCAATTAGTTCTTAAACCAACTGGATCATTAAGATGTTGTTTTCGCTCCTGCTGCACTGTTGTTGACATCATCTTCCAAATTTCATTCCACGCAACAAAAAGCCAATTACTGTATGCTTCAAATGCTTATCAGATTGTTTTCAACATATGGGAAAAAGTTGCTGTAGAATATATAATAGACTTTCAGGAATAAAAGGTACTTTAAAGTTGTTAAAGTACCTTTTGTTTTATTATAGGAGGAATAAAACGAAGGCCATTTCCACACAAGCCATTAAAATCAATAACATAGCAGCACTACAACATATAATGTTATAATATAAATGTCATCTCATCACACATATCAGTTTGTAGGAATTGAAAACATTTACTGTGACAATGCACCATATTCTTTTCTAGGAATATCTCAGAACAGGTCTTCGCTGGTCTGCACAGAGAACCTTTTTTGTCATCCACAACTAGAAATCATTAATTAGCAACTGATTAATTCATGTTTTTTTATTATTTTTATTTAATTAAATACATTACTGTAAAGGGGGGGGGGGGGTTTAAAGTGTATTTTAATTATATACTGTAGCTCTTGCTCGGCAAAAG
Organism: Etheostoma cragini; assembly: GCF_013103735.1. Taxonomy (NCBI): domain Eukaryota; kingdom Metazoa; phylum Chordata; class Actinopteri; order Perciformes; family Percidae; genus Etheostoma; species Etheostoma cragini. The sequence continues at coordinate 16,592,188 of NC_048422.1, forward strand.
TTTACAAAATATGTGTCGCTGTGACAAAAATTTTGTATAAAGGGATAGGAATATATAGAAAGATATGTAAAGGAGCAAAAATTCCATTAAAGTTGTTCTTTGGCTGGTCTATTTAATGCTTAAATGACTTGATTTTAGACTTTGTGTAACGCGTGTGTGTTATTCTTGATTTATATTCTCTAATACAAAGGTGAAACTTTAACGTAAAGTATGGACTTTTCTTACAATAAATCAAAGTATTGTTTACCTACAATAATCATAGATTACATCGCAACAATCATGGATTGTACCTCATGTCTGCCCTTGTTATGACCTCCTGTTATAGTAAGTATCCCATCCTATGTGATATCACTTCCTGGCTATCATATCTCATGATCCACGTGATTATTTCTTTTTTATTTTATGCAACACAATACAGTTGTTACCTACAATTGTGATACCTTCTGATTCCAAGAAAAGTACCTCCATTTTAGCTGTGACATTCAGCATGGCCGGTCGTCAGATCAATAGCTTCAAAGAAATGCCCTGTGAGGATTTTGATAGAACAGGGGGGATTAGACTTTTGCAGACCTCTGCTTCAGCTCCATCTAACTGATTGAGAAGCCACAGAATAAGACCCTGGCCATACATTTCCAAAATCAGTCACTTCAACATTACAGCCATTCTCAGTTTTCTCAGATCAAATCTCAACCTATATACCTGCTGCAACTCTGCTGTCATTTCCAACCAGTTACATCAGCAGCTCTATGTGTAAAACCTGAAAGGATCCTGCTATTTGTTCATGCAACATTAATGGATGTAAAAACCTTTTTTTATTAATGGAGCTGGGTGTTTTTTTCTGTGTACTGAATGTAGGCTGGGTGTGTGTATTTATGCTGGATGAATATGAGGATGTGGATTATAACTCTGCTAGCTCTGTCCAATAAGCGCAGACTTTAATCCACACCTACCAGCTACTAATGCCTAACCTGATTTACCTCACACTCACTTACTGTACAAAGTTGCATCAGTTTTTCCATGGCTGCATGATATAGGTTCATGAAGGGTGTTGTTGCCTTATATTAAAGCTACATTGTGTAATGTTTGAAGTTGTTCATTATCAAAATCTGTGTTGCCCGTTCACAAACTTGTCCTATACTGCCCTGCCTTTTGCGTTTTTGACTCACAGCTGCTAATGGGTATCATTGCTTCCCGGCCCTGGCAAGTTTGAGGAAGGATACACGGAGGACCACGCGTATTCAAAATCCAAAATTATAGAAACAGAAGTCTTCTTCTTCTTCTTTGCCCAATAAAACGGATATTAAAAAGAGCAAGAGACTGGCATCATGAAAAAAAAGAGTGAACATTGGAGCTGTTTTGGACACACACACCAAATCCCAACTAGTTAACAATCCTCCAGACCGCTGCAGTCTTTTTATTCTCTCTCCTTTCCGTTGGGTGGCGTGCGTGCCTGCTCGTGGTGGGAAGCGCGTATCCACGCCACTCTCTGACAAGCACTCCAACAACCACAGCTGATAGACGGCGTGTAGTACACTTTTGCTTTTTGAAGCGTGATGGCTACCGTAGCTGCAGTTTATACTTTGAACTGCGTGGTGAAAGAGTCGATTGCAATATATGATCAAAATGCTAGATGGAAGAAATTCTTACACAGTGTAGCTTTAAGGTTGAACTGGAATTAAAATAGTTTTCTTATTATGTTCTTGGTGGTAGAAGAAAATTGGTTAAACAGGAATTGATCTCTGACAAATCAGCCTGTTCTCATGTACCATTCATTCAAAAAGCTACAAAACGTTAAGCACTGTAATTTTTAAGCATTCTACGTTTCTTGCTGTTTGCCGTTTTTCACTACATTGACGGCTGCAGATATATAAGAATGCCACCGGACACAGAGCGGAGGATGGGGTGGGTGGGCATAAAAATTGGACATACAGAATTTCCACAAATTTTTCCCAAAACTGTTTATCTCTTTTGAAAATATGCACACTAGCTGCAGCATCACTATAGTTTATATTTCCTCACACAAAAAGTGAGGAGACTTTGAATTCTGTTTAACTTTAAGATGTAATAAGCATGCAGAGATTACACAAATACATGCTGGCATGTTAGCAACACACCTGCACACACACACACACACACACACACACACACACACACACACACACACACACACACACAAACACACAAACACATACACAAGCACAGACCCTAGCTCACAGACTTTACACAAACACACACACATACACACACACACACAAGCTATACAGGTTATCATATCTTTTAGCCAAAAGGACATCCTCTTTGAAAAGCCCCGCTCACATATGCTCCATTTTATTTGTCCTTATAATTTCAGGCTTACTGCGACTGACAAGTCTGATGTCCTTTTATACACTGGCTGGGGGGGGGGGGGAGAAAGTGCTGACATGGACACTTGTCCCATGAATTTTGTGCCAGCAGCGTGAATCTGCTGACGCCACTAACTGTCTCAGGAAGAAACCTCAACAAAGAAGTGAAATTAAATGCCGACAATTTCTTCTGTGCTTCCTGGAGTTATGCCCCGGCTTTAATATTTCATACACGCTTTTTGCATATCTTTTTATTGACACCTTTAACCTTACTAGAACTGGGTTTGGAGAATAAAGGAAAAAGACAACTTAACAAAGTGTCCTCATTTTTGTGGAGAGCACTTCAATCATCCTGAAGTAATAGAGAGCAAATTGGAATTTCCAAATATCCATTCAGGCTGCTAATTTTTGAGAGAAAGATTAATGTGTCACACAGTCTGGGTGCCTCAATTAACACCCGTTAATTGTTCTATTCTGCAATGTTTACAAATTATGTAGAAAGGTTTTTTTCCTTTATTTCACTCATCAAGGAAATTTGCCAAAAATTGGTCTACTGACAACAAATTCTCTTTTATCTTCCCAACTGTTGAGAATTCTGAACCTTGCATACAAAAGCACTCTAAAGTAATATCTCTTATTTGGCCTGGCTAAAAAGAATTTGTCTTTCTGAGAAGCTGCAGCAACAGAATGGCAAAATTAATATGCTTTTTATAATTTCACGTACAGTGTATTTGATTGCTGTAATGTTTAATATTAAAACATATTGTAAGATCAGAGAAAGTAAAGATTGGGGGAAATTAAAGCAAAAGTAAAAGCATTACCCAGAACTGGGTGAAGTGAAACAACCAAGTCATGTGAGGGATCTGGCCACTGAAAGAAATATGGGTCACTATGTTGCCTGGAGCCCTGGATTTGATTCCTGAGATTTAACCCAAACGAGAGATTCACCTCAAAATGAATTTCACAAATATTGTGACTGTCATCTTAAACATGCAAGGATATTTCAATACATGATTGGCAGTTTTCTTGCCAAAAGTAGAACTAAAAATAAAATGATTTAAAGACTACAATGATGTATAAAACATGGACGGTTTTCAAAATTCCCTTTAGACGACTGCAGAAGCCTAGTGTTGTTGTGGTTTCCCTCCTCAGGATGCTACATACTTTTCATTTATTTCCCATGATTGCATGACAGCCTTGGTGGAGAGATGAAGTGTGACCTTGAAGAGAGTGTGGCACCTTGTAGCACTGTGTGTGCTCAGAGATATCCATCCTAATATGATGGTTGGATGTTTTGAATTCATGAGTTTATGAAGGAAATGTTATTCCTGCCGTACTTTCCATTGTGTTTAATGAGAGCTTACAAGGCTTAAATCAAATAAACTGGAAGGAACAACTTCTGAGATCTTACTAAGACAAAGCCCACAGAGGCTTGATTAGAGCCTGGTAGGATCTGTCATCCTGATCAATATGCTGAATATAGGCTACATAGGCCTATATATTGAGTTCTACCTGAAGACATATGTCTGCTCATGCCTTTGCAGATCCCCCATCAACTAATGGCAACTGACTCCATTTCTTATCGTTGCACTTGGTATTTGAGCACTGAATATTTGTGCTGTATGTAGGTCCATTGGGTGGTCCACCACTGTGGTCCAGACTGAAATACTTCAACAACTATTATATGAATTGCCATGAAATTTAGTATGGGCATTCATGCTTCAAAGACACTATCCTAATGAGTTTGGTGCTCTTTTGATTTTTTCCTCTAGCGCGAACATGAGCTTGTAATTTGTCAGAAGACAAATTCAAAGTTTGAGCAGTTTTAATACATTTAATAAATTTAATTAATTCATTTTTTGCATCCTCCCTGTAATTCCGATCCACTCCATGGATGGAGGAATCCATGGAGGAATCTAATGGCTTTTTCCTTTGCCAATGCTACACATTTCCACCAAGTTTCATGAAAATTACAAACCGAATTGAAAACCTAACCTTGGCAGAGGTAACCAGACTAATGTGATGTGTAGCTGCATCTGTAAAGGTGTCATGAGAGAGACAATGCATCAGGTTGAGAATAGTATAGCTTGGATCCTGTAGGACTTCCAGATCCGGTTAGATAAATGAGTAGTGGCCTCCCGACCGGTCAGCGCAATAATGGATCACGAAAAAAATACAGCAGAGAAAATAGGCTACATGTAGTGGTCCCAAGTGACAGCAACATCAAGAAGAAGGAATAGAAGAAGCTGGAGGAAAAACGGGCTGAGACGAACTAGATAGGCTCTGGAAGGACTAAAATGTTCCCATTGATGATGGAAGGACTTGGGGACCAGGACTTCAATGTTGGGATAATTGTTTCAAGAGATTTAAGGAACAATTTTCAAAATCACTGTCAAGGAAAAGCACAGATCACAGAAAGGATATAGCGCAGAACCCTCAAACTGCTAGTAGAAAACCAAGCATTAGAAAGATGCATATCATTTCTAACACAATATATTACAGGATGTAGAGGTAGCTGAGCTCTGTTTTACTAGATGTTCATTAAGCAAACAGCAGGAGGCAGGTCAACACTTTTAAGAATATTCCCAAAGTCAAGTGCGTCTATTAGCGACCTGGGCTCGATTTGAACTCTGCAGATGTCAATGGCGTTTAGTTGTACTTAGATGCTTTTGGGAAAGTAGGCCCTTTTTTATGAGTGTGAATCTCTGTTAGATTGCGACAGCAAGAGAGCAATTTCAATAGATTTGGTCAGATAAAGGAAAGAAAAAAGACTGACATTTCTAATGTTAGTGATTCAGTTGTGATTGTAAGCAATGCATGTTGGTGTCTTGTTTGTCTCACTCCTGCACTCTTAACTCTCCCTATATTTGTTTAGATGCTTTTAAGGGGAGCTGACAGCAAAATGGATTAAACAGGGTTTGCTGAAGGAATGCATATCAAATCTGTGGGCATGCAATTGTGGGCTGCGGCATTTGCAAGGCTTATGACTTCTGCTGAGGCTGTGGATCCATCATACCTTGCCTGCTCTCCTCTGCTCCTTTCTATTCAGATGTGAAGGAAGAGAGAAGGAGAAAGGAAAGAGGGGGAGAAGGAAAGAGCTCTTGATCACCTGCTTTGTCTGAAGTGAGTCACCTTGCAAATATATGAATAGCAAATGCAGGAAAAGTAATCTGGTGGCGCACTGGTACATCCTCCTATTTGCATACCTGCCAGCCCCTGTAGTTAGCTCCTGCATTTCAGGACTTGGCACATCAAATACGCAACGGTATGCATATATTTTCTTCCGTTGTTCTTTAACTGCGTCTCTCTCTTTTTCTATCTCGCCTTCCTTTGTCTCCTTCTCAATCCTGTCCATCTTTTCCCCTCCTTTATTTGCTTCCCCCCACCCCTCCACCCCGCACCACATCACTCATCCTTTTCCCTCTGTCTCCCTCAGACATCAGGGTGTATTTTCCCCCTGGCAGGATGCATGACAGGGGATCAGGTGGAGCGGAGAGCAAATGACAAATCTCTTTCTCTGTCCCTCCATGTCCCTCTCCCTCTCTTTCCATCTCACCCACTGTCCTGCCAGAGGCCCTCCTCAGCCTTCCTTCCTCCCTCCTTTCCTTCCACACCCACCTTCCCATCCTATCTGACCACATTGATATTCAAATCTGCCTAGGTTGCATGGCCCCTTCTCTCGCCAAACCACTGAGGGAGAAAGAAGATGGACTAATGTCTGCACTCTCATTCTTAATTCACAGCTAGATGTACAAAAATGACAGACCATATGCTGTAGGTGGTGTCCTGCAGCACTCATACCCAGTGCAGTGGCCTTAGATTGGTGATAGAATAAGATGAAGTTGGTTAATAAAAGTGTGTGAGACTGCTTAAATAAGAAAATGCTCCACCGTCGGGGTGATTGTAACTCTTGTTTTCTTTCTCAAATGTGTGTGTACATTATGAGTTGATGTTTTTGTGTTTCTATATGTAGCTGATTGGCAAGCAAAATCCCCAAAAATGAGCCATGGCAGAAGAAAGTGAGAAATAGTTTGTTTGTTGTTGTTATTGACATGGTCCCTCATGACATACGAGAGGAGCCAACATCTCACATCTGGCCATGAGCTATCATTATCTTTGCTTCGTCCTCTCTGATGAATCTGCCCCAGCTCCTTGCTGAGGAGCTGGGCTTTATTTAATGGGCTCTTTCAGTTGGTTGGCTAGGCGGAAGCCTCTTACAAACCCATTTAAAGAAGGGTCTATGGATTTCATGGCTCCCTGGGCGCTCTCCTTCTTTCAATAAGGTAAAGTCCAAGGCTTTATCCATCCGTCAATGGGCCAGGGGAACAGTAGATGCAGCAGTTTTTAATCCCAGAGATGCCACTGTCCACTGTATGCTTGGCTGTTCCCTGATATGAGGGCCTCTTTGCACAGCACTCACCTGGGGACTTTTTAGTTCCTGTGGCAGAGCAGATTTATTGTTAGATGGGGATAAAGACTGGGCACCTAGTACGCCGCCTGCAGACAGAAATATAGAGGAAAAGGATGGAGCGAGAGACAGTGGAGAATTGGATGGTTCAGTAAAAACTATGAGATACACTTAGATACATAAACCTTGCATGCATAACATCTTTTTTTATAAGATTCAGCTCAAAGTGCTTTATGTAAAACATACAAGACCAAGAGGCTACAGCCATGCTAATGGTTTTGTGAGGCTGTTCTTAGATACAAAGGTGTTTTTAGTTAAATGCTAAATGCTTCACCAGAACAACATTAACATGTTGATGCTAAGTAGGTACACTGTTAACTATGTTCTCTTACTTTTGCATGTGACCATAATAACATTTGCTAATTAGCACTAAATACAAAGTGTAGCTAAGGCTGATGGGAACATCATAAGTTTCTAAAATTTTGGTCTGATTGTGAATAGTCTGGAGATCACCAAAGTTATTACAACTCATCCTGAGGGAAACATGATTATATTTACCAAACATATGGCAATCCATTCAGTAGTTGTTGAGATATTTCAGTCTGGACCAGTGGTGGACTGAGAGAATGACAAAAGTCAATGCTAGCATGGCTAGAAATGTTAAAAACAACCAAGCTGAATAAATGGTTGCACACACACACATGCAAAACTCAGTTTGCAAAATCCTATATCAATAGAAAAGAAATATCACAATATTAAACTAGAAGGGGACTAGGGAGTGAAGACCTCCACCAAGGCCATGCCTTCTCTAGCAATGGTAATGAAAGAAAAAAAAAGTTTCTGTTTCCGAATATGGCCGATTTGATTCAGATCTTTACAGATGAATTAAATGGGCTCTTTCTTGCCTATGCTACACTCTTCCATCAAGTTTCATGGGGGCAAAATGGGCCAGTAGTTTTTTTCTGTATATATATATATATATATATATATATATATATATACACACACATAAACCGAACCAAAAACATAACTCCCTTGGCGGAGGTAATAAAATTCAAACTGAAAAAACATGAAATCATCTCTTTTTGTTATACCAAATTCAAAAGGTTCATATTATTACCGTGCACTATTCTCTTGCTGTTTACAACAATACACATTGAAAAAAGGCCTTTATTAAACAAAAGAGTGTGATTTTGTTAATGGTCATTCATTCATCTTTCTCTACCTCAGCCACTGTTATACAAATAAAAGGCTTAGTAGGTAAGGAGCAATCAATGCGTGATTCAGTTAGAAGCAAAAAATATGTGGTCAATGTTGTCCTCTTGATAAATCAAGGGTGAGAAACAACCGCAACTCTCTGAAATAAAAGTATTTTCTATTCTCAGTCTCTTGACTGCACCCCAGAGAGTTGCAGGGCAGTGGTTAATGGCATTATCAGAGGTAATCACTTAACTGAGGTCAGGGAATGAAGACTTGAAAGCAATAAAATTCTCCCATGATGAAAAATTATCCACCAGCACACACACAGATACACACACGTGCACATGGAATGGTATTTCTATTGTGCAGAAACACATGGCAAAGGACTTTATTATAAAATCTCAGAAAAAAATCAGAAAAGTGTCTTTACAAGTTGCATGTGCATTTTCAACTGCAGAAAGTTGAATAGACTAAATAATAAAAAACAATCAAAAGACTAGTAAGTGCTACTCACATTTAGACATCCAACAGCATGACTCCCTGACAAGTTGTACAGACATACATGGTTCCCAACGGATGAATCCTTTTGTCATCCAATTTTTTCTTTCTTTCATTTTGATCTTATTGTTTAGCAGCACGAGTGGGTGGTATCCAGTGAAATATCTTAAGATAAAGCCTAATGACTTCAAGAGGTCGCCATGAGGTTAACATTTGTCATTAATGAAATATCTTGACAAGTTCTGGATATATTGCCATACAATTTGGTAGGTTGCTCTGTTTGAAGTGTAATATGGTGGTCTCTTAATCCTCCTTGCCATATAGCACCATCGCCGGGTCTTGGATTTGTTCAACACTTTTAATGTACCACCAGGAACCAGCAAAACTGCTGACATTTGAAACTGTCCTCCATTAAAAAACGCCCACATAAGTTGTTTGTTCAAGCAGCAATTACGACCACACAAATGATTTTTATAGTGACAGCGCCCTCTAGTGGTGATGGGAGCCAAGCAGGCAGTGGAGTGACAAGTATAATAGCACCATGTTCCTTGTAAGGAGGTTGGGGTGGTTGGAGTTTCAAACAAACCCAGGGGATCATTCAGGAGACAGGGGTTCATGTCCCGTTATAATGTGAAGAAAGTTTTTTTTTTTACTTTAACAACAAACAGAGCTCCGTTGTGTACTGTGTGACATGCGTGACCAATAGGGAAGTTACATTTGATTTTAACCCAACCCACAACCTTTTACTAAACTTAACCAAGCAGTTTTTGTGCCTAAACCTAACGTAGATATGAGGACGAGAAGCACTACTGAGGGTCGTATTTCCTGCCGCCGCTAATTTATGAAACACTCCGGTGGGTTGTATAAGAAGATAGGAATAAATTACCTATATCGACCTATATCAGTTTGTAAGACGTGTTGACATCCCCATCAGCTGTACTTTGGGCTTTTTTGCTAATGTGCATAGTAAAATATGTACTGTAAATGATAAAACATTATATCTAATATTATATTTTACTAAACAATAGCAATTTTGCATTGTCAGTGTGGGCATTTAGCTCTAATCTAGGATAGCCTCATTGAGCTGCAAGCATGGCTTTAGACTTTTAGTCATGTTAAAAATCAATATCAATGTATTTATGGATAATGTCGAATAGTATGCCCTTAAGTATTTTAATTATAAAATTCAGAGCCAGTGCTGAGACTAACATGAGCTGTTTTACTGTCTTTTATTTGTTCCTAAATTTTAAATGTCAAGTGTTAACTTGTTGATGATCTGAGAAAAAAAGAAAGCATACAGAGATACCCATTTGTCTGCATACAGTCCAAGTGCAAAGATTGCTCGTACGCACCATCAGCACCAGAGAAGCAGTCACAACCAGGCAGACATGAGGGAGATGAGACATAAGCAGGAGTGGCAGTGCAATCCCTCAGCTCTTTAGAAAAGCCATACATCCACTGACAACATCTACAGATGATAGCTAAACAAGCTGTGGACTGCGTATGCAAATCATTGGGCGGCAGTTTGCTGGTAGTCTGAAGCCATCCTGTCCTGTTCGGGCCTATTCTTTTGACATCAGGGAGTTTCTCAAACTGTATTCACAAGACTGCATCAAGGTTTAAATGTAAAAATTACTTTCATCTACCTTCATATGTGAAAGAATGGCTTTGCAATTGTTAGATACTGATTAAAGTAAGTGAAAATGCATATTTGTCAGCAGCATCATTTTTTGCTGAAGGTCAGTGGGAAAGAATTGTAGTGTCATAAAATGTTTTTTGTAACATTTTACAGAGATTGTATTCTCTATCAATTCGCTCTTAATAACTAAAGATGCTTTATAAACATGATGATTAGGAACATTTTGAGTGTTTATATTTTAAGGGAAACAGCAGCTTTTTAAATCTTAAAAGAACAAATGAAATGCTACCTTGATTTGACTGCCATCATAAATTGTTGCTCACATGTTGTTGTTCAAATATATAGAGTGCTCTCATTCAAAATAGTATTTTAAATTCAGATTGATAAAAATTGCATTCAGATTACACTGCAGGTAAGCTGTGATTGTACTGTTTCTTTTGGATTTGAAGGAAATTTTTACTTCAAACTACATGTGCTACAAAATCCTAACTTAATAAAGACTCAGAGACTGAATAACTCAATAGGGTTTTTCTTCAAGACAACTCAGATTCTGGTAATTATATTTTGTCATTACTTTTGGTAGAACATCTTTAAAGATTATCATTCTTGTTATTGTCCATGTTTGCATATTCCTTTTAGGAGCCATGGGGAGCTGGACCCAACATGCATTGCCTCTTTAAACAGCTGGAAGACAGTTGAGCACAAGGAGAACATGCAAACAGGCAAATTTCACACACAACCGGCCAGATCCAACAGTACAAATGCCTGAACAATTATTTCTGTTAATCCTGAAGACATTTGTGAAGCATTTCTGATGGGTTAAAGGGCTTATCTAAATGAAATAGTAATTGAACCATTAATAATTCATGATAATTTCTCCATTTAGGCACATGCCATGACAATTTGCTGGATGTAACATCTCTGTCTGAAAGTCCTCCGAGGCAACTGCCAATGATTTTATTTCCATTTTTATTGACATTGTTATACTAGTGTTTTGTAATTCAAGTGATCTCTCATACGGTAGAGCTGCAATGTAATATTTTGAAGAAAAGGCAATTTTGGGGAGATGGTGTATATACTGATGAAAGAAACAATAATATGTATTGCCATTTCTTTCATCATAATCTCATCCATTTCAATTAAGAAGACATGGCTCCGGAATCCCTTCATGTTGCTGTCTGTCTTACTTGATAATATAAAAACAACCTAAAAATTGAACTGGCACATACAATTCATATTAATGTGTTTATTGTATGTATGGGTTTGTCTGTGTTTTATGAGGGGGGGAAATGTCATAGAGATGAAAAAAAGAACAAGACAGCATGCAGCACAATCAGACTTGTAGTTGACGATGGTTGTCCATGAAAACTCACACTATCGGGGCAACAATCATTTTATCTCCTTGTATCTCTTCTGTCCCCTCTCCACTGGCACACAGTGGACCTCTGGCAATGATTGCTCCCCCATACAGGACTTTGTTGTTACTCAACTGAAGTCTTGGAAAGTTTTCAAGAAAGTGCATTTGAGTTCTCACCAGCATGCAGTACTGGAAAGTATGCGGTAGGTTTCCAATTCATTTTTTTGATTTGCTAAATACTAAAGACATAATAACTTGTTTTTAATTAGGAATATGATTTTCCCAGTGAAAGTTATGATTTGATACTATGAATAAAATTGAATTTGAAATAGTAATACATGAATGTTATTGCATCCAAAAAGTCACCGGTCACCTTCTAAATCTGTACAGCACACCCGCTCCTCCTAGTCTCCCACCGCTATGACCATCTGAACCCCTGACGACTGGTCTGTTTTTAGCTGTGCTGGATGGAGGCCTGGCACGGTGTGCCGGGGAGGCCGGACCAGTGGGGATGTCCTGGTGCAGTCTGTCCTCTGCTGTACGCTGGACTCCTGGCCATCCCATATTAATCAGATTTGCCGCAGCGACCATATGTCCAAGCAGCATGATAAAGCCCGGCTGCTACCAGGCACCCACAGGACACACTGTCAGCACAGTGTGTGTAACTACATGGATGTGTGTATTTCACACGTCGTTCCTCTGTAGACAATCCTTCAAAGATCTGTTGAGACATCAAAATGTAATTGGCATAAGTAATACAGGTATTTTTGGTGTGTTTTTAATTATCTTGAAGAAGCTCTGGTTAAAAAAGTAAGTGAAGAAAAGGCATCGGAAGTAACCATGGAGGGGGAGGAAGTCATTTTTGGGCCAAGTGATCATTTGCTACAGTTTTTTTGGAAATACATGGGGCGTTGTACGTCACTGCAACCAGAGAACTGGCACTATGGACCTGCATTAAAAAAAAAAAAAGGATGATTCCTGTTTCCATCTGTCACCTTATGCTTAACAGCACATTATATATTTTAAATTCTCACATGATTCAGATCCCACGGTGTTCCATATTTTAGACACTGTTTGTATCACACTGCTTAACAGCATTGTTGAGCCTTGGTGACCATGAGAGGAGGTTGGTGATACGAAGACTGACTGAATATAATTTCTTGTCTGAAGCTTTCTATTAAATTCCACACAACATATAAAATGTATTCCACAATCCATAATTTATAATGGAATCTAGCAAGAGGCAACACCCACACTTGTCGAACATGATAAACTACGTCTGTATCTTACACAAATTTAATTCCTCTCTGTGTCTCAGCGAACAGTCACTAGTGAGCCTGCTCACAAGATTTGTGGCTGAAATTTTTCAGGTGTCACAGAGAATAGTATTGGGTAGAGGAAAACAAAGTTTCAGAATGAATTAAAACTTGCTGTTTAATTTTAAACTGTGCAGAACAGTTCACAATTTTTGTTATAATGAGGACAGATGTTCTTGCCATCTACTGTCTGGAAAGGACAAAAAAAACACATCTAACACATACAGTTGTGTACATCATGCAGATAACAGTAATTACTAGAGCTACTAAAGCCCGACCTATAAAGGATTTTTAAGATTGATATTGATGCAAATATTTGGTGATTTTAAAAATCTGATATTCCGATATATGGTATATTTAAAAAAATATATCCAGAAACATGTAACAGAACCTAAACATGTTTCCCTAACCTGATAAGGAATATTGTACCGTTGACAGCCCACTTTGTTGCTGAGGCGGCGCTGTTACTTAAACTTGTAAACTTCATCATAACTTTAAAGTTTCCATGGGATGAAAAGTTCACTATGAGTTTTTTTTTAGTTTTTTTTTAGTTTTTTTCCCCCAACCTGCCAATGGGTGTAAACCGAGCCCTGGGTATCCTGCTCTATCTTTGAGAAAATGAAAGCTCAGATGGGCCGATCTGGAATCTTGCCCCTTATGAGATCACAAGGAGCAAGGTTACCTGCCCTTTCTCTGCTATGCCCGCCTAGAGAATTTGACCCACGCATGAGAGAGACATCATGGCTTTCAAACGAGCAAAGTGGCAGTTGGTCAAGGCCACACCCCCAGCCTCCACCTTGGCCCCCCCTCAAAAGCTACAGACTCAGAAATGACACATTCTAAGGAAAGCTCATTGTGAGACTGGCTCTAGTGGCTGTAATTCTGCACCAAGGCTGAATTTGGGCAAAGACAATTCAGATATGGTATTAGAGGACCACTAAGGGTATATAAAAGCATCCAAAGAGCACCGTGTCATGGGACCTTTAAAGCGTTAAATCTTCAAAACACAAGCTCATGCGACACATTGATTGGAAGCTTAGCCTCTCATTATTCAATTAAGCCCACGCACATAGCATAAGATGACTTTTAGCAGTCATGCAACTGCTAACATTAGTTATAGTTATTTATGAGTCCTTATTAGAATATGATTATGCAGTTAAAAAAACGAACATCAAAATCAGTGACGTTTGAATAGATAAAATACAAACTTAAGATATGAATACACGAGACTTGTCCTTTGAACAAAAACACAAAAACAACCAAAATCAAAGAGTGTTGCCAACAGGGAATGTTGTAGAGTGCCCTCTGGTGGACAAACTATGCAACACCAACACTCATAACATGGTTGAAGTGTGTTTCGTCCATTTTTATTTTATTTTTTAAATATTCATTATTGGCCATAATAAATGCCGATACCGATAATTTGGAAAATGCCTAATATCGGCCGATAGTATTGGCTCTAGTAATTACTATGTATAAATATAACAAATATTTTAAATAAACATACTGGCATTTAGATGAATGTGTTTTTGGTTATATTTTGTTTTATTATACTTTATAAAAAACCTTACATTTTGTAAATAATATTTTGGATTGCATTGTTCACGGTATAATAAGCATAGCCAGCCCATGGTAAATTCTTTTCAACAAAAGCCATCACGGCACATACACATTCTCAGATGACATTATGGTCGCTCAATCATGCAAGGTAGTATCTTCTCTTCACTACCCACCCTCCCAGGCGTGCCCCTTCTTATTGCTCAACCCCCTCCCACTCACCCACCCATCTGACTGGGAGAGGGACCGACATACATCTGAGCAGGACCCTGCACCTTTTGTCTTGGGCTCCCTCTTTGTTAGCAGCTGGTGGACAGAGCAGCAGCATGCAGCAGCATCATGACTACTTTACAGCAACAGTGTAATGACAACATACTGCAACACATTGGCCATTTTTTTCTATTCTGAATGAGGGACAGAATATATTAAATGATGTAAAAAAATTTAGTTTTATTGGAAAAAAGATGATCAACCTTTGAACCTTTGTGATAATGATAACTGGATGGAGGCAGTGTTGAATGGGACTGTTGAGTTTTAAACATAGCCTATATTTATATATTTATTTTGAATCTATTTTGATTTTTTTTTTCATAAAATTTGGCTGTGTTAATTCTGTATATCTATCTATCTGGTTGAATTGGGAAACAGCATCATCACCAACAAAGTGAACTGCAGATAACCCCATGACGTGGCAGACACAGTATGGAAAGCCTATATAAAATTCACAGAGCCCGCATGTATCTAGTGGTGGTCTGAGCCGCTGATAAGGATTTGCGGGCTATCTGACTTCAGTCTAGATGAAGGATGAGCTTCTCAGACATAGACGTTGTCCATCCTGCTGATGCTCCCTCTTCTCATCGTAAACTCTTGTGCACCCTCTGGTGCTTGCTAGTCTCCCAAACTTCTTTGTGTAGCCTGCTTTGCAGATTGTCTTCCTTGTCTGTGTGGTTGCTCATTATTCAGAGACAGACGGATCTCAGGTCATCTGCAGCTGCAGCAAAGGAGAAGCAGGAAAGATGGCGATCATCCATTAGACCGACCGGGCGCACGCATGAAATACGAGGACAACTTTTGGGAGGATCGCTTGAGGAGAAGATTGTACCAGTGAGTTTTTTCCTCTTGCACTATATTTCCAGTTTCGCCAAGATATCGGCTGGGCTTTCAAGGTCTGCGAGAACGTCGGTATGGTAGATCATGGGATATAATTTGGAGAGCGCCTCGTGAATGACCTGGAAAGAGCTGATCCCCCCCCCCCCCCCCAACCACCTTTTCTCCTTTTAGTCCAGGTCCAGCCGACTTGGGAGAGGAAGCCGGGGCGAGATTTTAGTCGGGTGGGTGCTCCGGCTGGCACCCATGCAACCAAAGTCAAGTGGGTCTTCTCGCTTCCCAGTTATTATCCTAACCCTGCCGCTTCCTCGCTATGTCGCCTTCGGTTTGTTGTCAAAGTGACACAAGGAAATGGACGCGGCTGTGTAAAGAGGGTCGCCTGCGTGTTTCATCAGCACCGGAGCGGAGTGTTTTGTTATTCTGACATGTCTGGTCAGGGGAATTATTGGCCCCGACTGTGCGTCCCTTCTCCGGTCGTGCGTGTTGTTGCGCGTTAGCTTCATGGAGAAGCCATTGCACGGATTGCTCTCCTCTCCCAACCAGCCTCCATTAGCGACACAGAGGAGCTGGCATAGCCGCTGGTCCAGTCACATACACACAAACTATGAAAGCCATGTCCAGTGTGAAGAAGCTATATGTGCTCTCTCCCCTCCCCTGTTCCTCTCTCTCTTTTTCTTTTTTTCTTTTTAAAAAAAGAAACCTTTTCTGGTGGCGATTTTGAGTCGGTTCTCCACAGGGTTGGGGCTAGATATCCCTTAAAGGTTGAGAAATGGTGGCTTTATATATATTTGTTTTCTAATGTTTTGTTTTTGGTGTTATTGCTACATTGTTACCAACGTGTCCCCTGCAATGTTTGGATGCCTGTTTGCTGTCACTGGTCTCAAGTCAGGTATGTCATACTAGTAGGGCTTCACCATAAAATGGAGGAAAGCAGATGAGTCTCCAAGGAGAGCCCTGGAGTCAGACAGGCAGGATCCCTCACGCCAGAACAAAGGTTGTGTTCATAAATAATCGGCCATAACCTATTCTGCTTCTTCTGCTTTTTTCAGCTCGGAAGTTGAGCCTGCTACAGGAAGCAGAAGAACTCTGAAAAGTGAGGTTAGATCCTTTAGTGGGGCTTTCAAGGTTAACTCCATAGAACTTGCTGCTTTTATTTTGCACGATTAAACTCCGTTAGGATTGTAAATATCTGGGATTTTTTTGGCTGTAAGACTCACAGATGACACTTTTGGACAGCATGTTTGTGATTGTGCTGTCTGAGACGTGGATGAGATAGGCATTTTAATGCTGAATAATGCAGTGTTTTGGCCATGCAGGTAGTTAATGTTCAACAAAGTGGTCTTCACATACCGTGTGTGTGTGTGTGTTTGTGTGTGTGAGAGAGTGAGAGAGCGAGAGAGAGACAGAGAGAGAGAGAGTGAGGGTGCAGATAGTTTCTTAAATGGAAGTTCTCGAGATGATTCTTGTTTTTTGTGTTTTGGATGAGTTTTTTGTGAAATTAGGGTTCAGCTGCTGTCATCTAAGCACTGTGATGCTTTAAATGCAAAAGTGTTTCAAAGTCTACTTGCTCATAATTTGTAGACTAATTATTTACACAGGAGCTAGTAGATCCTGCTGTTTATTGGAGGACACGTGTGACTGTTATTTTGATGTTGTACTTACTTTGTTTGCTTGTTCCAAGTACATCACATACTAACTGAAAGTTATTTGGACAAAAGTATTTGTCATTTATTAACAAGACCCATGATGTAATCCACCCTATGTCCACTGTAAAGCCTTAGGTGACGTTTCCCACATGATATCCTAAAGGTGTCTGATGACCAGCCTGTCGTGTGTGTGTGTGTGTGTGTGTGTGCGTGTGGCTGTGGCTCTGCTACACTCTGCAGTTTCCCTGGCCACTGTGTGAAATCTTGCTGACAAGGAGACTGTGAGCTTGACACACTGTGCTGCGACAATGCTGGGTCTGAGAAGAGCACTCAAAATGGTGGCAATGCTCCTTCTCCCTGGCGTGGCAGGGCAAACAGGTTCTCAAGGAGGAGCTGATAGAGTACTGCAGGGCAGGAATCTGCTGCGGTTGACACATTTGTCTCACAGACGGGTGCAATGTATACAGTCTGGTGGATGTTCTGCAAATGAGCCCGGTGATTTAACTCTGGATGTGATTAAGTTGTTTCTTTCTACTCATATTGTCTCAATGGCTGCTGCCTCTGTGCACTTAGAGTTCCTGTTGTAACTTTCACAAGCCTTCAACACATTCTTGACTCTTTCTCAATTGTAATGCTTATTGGTGCTACACTAGAAGCTAATCTGTGTGCTCAGGTTTTCAGTTCAATTTACCAGCTAAATTCATGTGGGTCAGGGCTTTTTGCTCTTGCTGTACTAGAGAAGGCCTTTCTAGTTTTGTAGTGTAGTGGTATAATAAACCCAGGCTGGATTACTAACAGGGCAAAGTAGGGAACTGCACAGGGGCCCCCGACTCACACAGGCCTCAAAGTCCCCAGGTTCTTTGTGTTGCAATTACTCTGTTGTAATTAGATGAATTACACATTTGTCTGGTGATATAAACCTGTAATATTAATTTAAAAACTGAAAATTACAAGGACCTAAGGTGGCTGGTTTATGTTGAGACCCTGTTGTGTAGAGTATCTGTGTCTAAATTTTAAAGGTTAAAATGGTTATTTGATTAAGGATTCGCTGCTTATTTCTGTTTTATATAATTGTAAACTGATATGATTGTAAACAGTTGCTTTCTTTGTCATATAATAAGTTAGTTCTTTGAATATCTTTGGATTTTAGACTGTTAATCAGACAAAACAAGACATAAATCCTTTAGCTATGGAAAATTGACAAAGATTAATCAAGAAAATAATCACAAGTTGAAGTACTATTGGATTGAGTATTTTAAGTATTTTAGTAAATATTCTGCATACATGATGCATATCTTTAAACAAATCCTTGTTTGATTAAGTTAAACTAACTAACATACATTTTCATGAGTAGAAATACTGGTTGGTTTCTTGAACTTTAGGCAAACTACATTGTCTAGACAGCCCTTCATCTATGTCTTCATATTTTTAAAGTAGCTGTAATTGGTTAAGCATACCCCATGTATAATCTATTTAGTCCTCATGTATTTATTAAATAAATTAAATTTAGTATAGTATATTGCAACTTGCTATCAGATGCTGTCATGTTTTTACATCACCCTTGTTGCTTTAATTGTAATTTGTGACTGATGAATACTGATATTGTATCTGGATTGCTAAAGGCTTTTTAAATCAAACTGGTTGAACATGATCTCCGCATAAGACATTTTTTTGCAGTTCAGCTTTAAGGTGGCAGGGCAGAACTGAACTATGGTAGATACTTTTAGAAAAGAATTTTTTTGCAAAGTATTTCAGGATTACACTCATAAAGTTCCACAGACAGGACATAGGACCAAACAAGAGAGAGTTCTATGATGGCTTGAACGCTGAAAGGAAGTGGTTGTGAAGCTCATCACTCACTCTGATACTTTTGTACATAAATACAAACACACACACACACATACACACACACCCTTCCTCTCCCCTATTCACTCATTCACATTGGGTGATGCACTCCTCCATTCTTCTCTACCTGGGGCAGTGAAGAAGGCCAGGGACACGCACAAAAGCAAATTGAAATGCTCCAGTGAGTGCTTTCTTGACATGATGCATGGCTCATGAGATGCAGCCGGACCCTGCTGCTACACTTGTATGTGTGCTGAAACACAGAGGCCCCACATCCAAAAACTATAGTCATTACAGCACAACAAAAACTTCACTACTTTCTGCTTACATACAGTCACTCCATAAAGAAATTATTTTCTTGATTTAGACATGAAAGCACGGCATTGTTACAGTAAAAATCTGCCAAGATCCTTTGAATAATTAAATGATGTGTAACTAGGCCTATTTGAAAAACTAAACAGCAGCATCATGTCAGGGATTTAAATGGAACAAGGAATTGGCTTGCTAGAGGTGTCTTTCCAGTTTCTCTTGTCAGTTGCAACGTTACACTACCGCAGAACTGGTTCCTCATCTCTTCCATCAGAACATCAACAATTCAATGTCACCTTTCCCCTCCTGGAACAAGTCATGCTTGTATAGAAAAGGAAGATAAATTAAGCCATCCACACTTTATACTGCAGGTTTCTAGCCTAAATTCTGAATTTGTGCCCTTCTCTTATAAGACACAGTAAACCAGCCCTGTCAGCCTCGAGCTGCCTGTGGTGGAAAAAAATCCTGAATTCTTTGGAGACGCCCGTTCCTTGGGCAGTGTGGTGCCACCGGACAAGGCCTTCATTGAGCAGGAACAGGAGTGGTCTTGTAGAAGGGATCCTCACTGGCTCTGCCTACGAAGCAACAGAGCTGTCCAAGGACGATTAAATATTTAAGAGCATGGAAAGGAGGTCTCAGTGGTAAGTTAATATTGATGGGTCTCTCATCTTTCCCTTCTCAAACTTGTTGAGTTGCCTCAAGAGGTCGGTTTGGAGAACCTGGAGAGGACCCTCACTTGTTTTATCAGACACATTTTCCAGTAGCTTTAAAAATATTTCAAAAAAGATTACTTTTCTTCCAATGTGAACAAACTGGACTGAGTGTGACTTGTCTTTTTCGGGGGGGGG